>NC_056743.1:1149726740-1149854240 GCF_019279795.1 Protopterus annectens | reverse complement strand
GAGTACTGTGTTTGCACGGCATGCCCCTGGGCTTAAACAGGAAGGCAATGGGAAGGGAAACAGTAGGAGGAACTTAATAAAGGAGAACTAGCATAGCTGGCAGGTGAAATGTATCAGAATCGGCCCATTACAGTCAGCAGACCAGCCCAGCCCAGAACACTGCTATAAACTATGTAAACACCTTCCCCTCTGCTTTTCCCATACTCTACACCACTGGTGTATACAAGCAGGGAACTTTTAACAAACAAAACTACAAAATGATAGGGGCTGCAGCAGGCAACATGCAACAACATGTGCAAGAGGCTGAGGATGTAAATGCTGCTGATCAACCCACAGTGAGGAGACAGAGAACAGTGTACAGACACAGGGTAACCTACCAGGGGCTACATGAGCTGAAGATAGTGGAGTGCTATAGGGTGGACATGGACCTCCTACAGCAAATTGTTGAGTTGTGCCGGCCACACCTGACACACAGAGCTGACCGAGGGGAACCCATGCCAGTGGATACCAAGGTATGTGTAGGCCTAGGAATACTAGCCACAGGTACCTCTCAAATCTCAACTAGGGATATCATGAGGATCTCACAGGCATCAGCATCCAGAGTATTCCACCAGTTCCTGGATGCCATGTCAGCACATGCCAGTGAGCATGTATATTTCCTGAACATCATGAGGTGTTGGCCAGCAATATGCGTCTCTTCCACCAAATAGCAGAATACTCTGAGTTAGCAGGTGCAATAGACTGCATGCACATACGCATCAAAGCACCACCTGGTGATCAGGGTAGGGTCTACATCAACCGCAGGGGCCTCCCCTCCATCAACTGCCAGGTTGTGTGCGATGCCCAGGGAATTATAATGAATGTGTGTGCTGGCTGCCCTGGAAGCTATCACAATTCCCACATTTGGCATCTGATGCAGCTGTACCAGAGATCTGCTAATGGGGACATCCCCTACGGTCACCTAGTGGGGGGATGCTGGTTACACACTGGAGCCGTGGCTGATGACACCCATCAGAAATGCACACACACCTGAACAAGAATGCCATAATGAGGCACACGCACAGACCAGACTTATAATAGAGGGTGTGTTTGGGATGCTCAAAGTCACTGTTCCAGTGTCTGGACACATCCAGTGGAGCCTTGCAGTACTCACCAGCTACATGTACTCAAATTGTTATGGTATGTGCCATGCTACACAATATGATCCTGTGGAAACAGCTGCAGCAGAAACAACACAGGGCAGGGTAACACAGCCCCCCACCAATGCCAAGGCCTACACAGGCACAGAGTGACTCGGAGGAGGAACAACCTGAGCTTGCCCCAGTAGGCAGATGGAGGCATGCTCAGTATGCCCTGGCCTTGGCAAAGAGGCAACGCATAGTGCATACACTGACACAGTAGGGACCCAGGGAATGACACCACTTTCTGACTTGCACATACAGTAAAAGGGATGCCAAACATGACACTACCTGTGCTCAACCATGTACAGAGAGTGTACTATGTGCCTCTGACATAGGCAGCCCTCCAACAGCATCTTCAATTCTGGCACACCCACTAGGTAAGTCAATCAACCTACTGATTGCCAAATGGAGTAGAATGTGTCGTTACCTGTATCTATGGTATGGATGTGAGCATGCAAGGGAATTGGGTGGCTGAATGTTAAGACAGCAGATAGTAGACACCCATAGTGGCCCCATGACATCTGTAACACATACTGGAGTCACCACAGTAGCTAGCACTACACAGGGTGACAAGACCCACTGCATCAAATGTGCTGGGTGACATGTGTGCCCATATGACTCACACATGCCAGTCAGGGAGGTTCACATACACAACAACAGTCTCAGCCAGAAGGACAGGTGTAGACAAACCCAAACAGAGCCTGTGCTATGGCCTCTAAATGATGCCTATGGGTAACCTTCCCCCCAGGCCTACACAGGCAGACTATAGCAGGTCAGGCAGTGGGATGTTAGTTCTGAAGGGTAGGAAGTCAGACACTAATATGTAGGGCAACCAAAGCTAAGACCTATAGCACACTGATATGCCTCTAGTCAGTATGATAGGTTAGAATACAGAATGAAATGGAGTACCTGACATACCAGTACAGTCATAGCAAATGTGTACAAGTGTCAGGTGTGCCCCCCATCCTATGTAGACATGTAGAAACAGTAAGGTGTGCCCCTGATCATGTGTAGAAATGTAGAAACAGTCGGGTGTCCCCCCAATCCTGTGTAGAAATGTAGTAACAGTCAGGTGTGCCCCTCCAGTCCTGTGTAGAAATGTAAAAACAGTTAGGTGTCCACCACAACCCTATGTAGAAATGTACTAACAGTCATGTGTGCCCCCCCCCCACTCCCATGTAGACATGTAGAAGCAGTCAGGTGTGCCCATCCCCATTCCAGCATAGAAATTTAGTAACAGTCAGGTGTACCCCCCAATCTGGTGTAGAAATGTAGAAACAGTCAGGTGTCCCCCACAATCCTATGTAGAAATGTAGTAACAGTCAGGTGTGCCCCCACACCTATGTAGACACGTGGAAACAGACAGGTCTGCCCCTTCTCCCAATCCAGTGTAGAAATGTAGTGACACTCAGGTGTGCCCCCCAATCCTGTGTAATAATGTAGCAACATGTATGAGTTGGTATAATACGAGTGGAGCACAGATGCCCAGAGGTGGCCAAGGTAGCAGGATAGATTGTATCATTTGCACAATATGCAGGTCTGTGTGTGTTAGGATGGTGTGTGCTTCATAAGGTGTGAGAGTGGTCAGTATGTATACATGTTGAGGTAAGACCTGGTGGCCATTGCCCACTACTGCTGATGACAGGGGCAAGCCCTCATGACTGCAGTGCCAAAGACAATCCCCACCAGTATAACACATGCTAGCAGTAAGCCATTGTAAATGTATGATGGTAATATGTATCACCGTCTGAAAGATTGACATGGCATGGCTGTTGGGCTAGATATGCAAGCAGTACACAGGGGCAGTACACAGGGGAAAGTACCCCAGACATACAGTATATATCGTGTCACTGTGAAATGGAGACATCCTTGGATGTGTACATATAGGTATGCATCACAGTAACTGGACCTGTAGTAGGGGATACTGGTGATGTCTGCATGAACAAGACTGATGTATTGGGAATCAGTTGATGTACCTGCACATGCCAGCATAACTGTAATTTCCCATGCATATCTGTGTATCAGATGCAAGTAGTGTCCATAGCACACATACACCCAGCCACACAAACACCACCCACAGACACCTATCTGGCAATATCCCTGCTGTGGGGAATGGGTACAGTAAGACCCCACCTGTATATGGCAATAGTGGAAGACTGCAGCATGCAGTGCAGGTGTCCCATGTAGGTGTGTCCCTAGCTGTAGCTACCACCCTGCCAGCATCCACAGCACCTGATCAAGACTGATAGAAGGTATTGGCATGAACACCTATCACACCTACCCTGTCACCCCAGGGGAATACACTGTATGGTGATCTGGGACTGTAGTACTGACAGAATGCAACGGCCGGCCACATCTGGCCTGCAGCAACACCTAACACCTCACAGGTGTCTGCCAATGGCCTGTGTCTCACACATACTGCCAATGCATGTTATGTCATGGACACCCAAATACCAACATAACGCACTCCACATAAGCCATATACAAGGCCATGTGAACAGACCACAGTAACATGTCCACCATGTCCCACTGCATGAACTGTGGACTAACACTAACACACACCTGTGATGGGGTGATACCCTTAGGGAAAGTATCAGAAAATGTATGCATAATCTATGGAAGAGGTTAGAATAACAGAGGGGTGTGTGGGAGCATGGGCAGCATGGAATGTGCAGGGTCCAACACCAAGCTGTTTGCACACACTATCCCTGGCTGCAAACACATAAATGAGTGGCTACACACCTGCCCGTACACCACAATACGGTAAATGTCCAGACCCCATGGCCCCTGCCTCTGGCTAACCTGTGCAAATAAGTACATCTGTGAAGCATTGCCACAGCAAGATAAGGCCATACTGTCATGTTGATAGGCAGACAAGTATGGAATCCTCTGCCAGCACTGTACCAACGTGCTGAACTGGATACCCAAATCCAGCACCAAGTGTCTGCAGCTCCCTTTCCAGAATGGCATAACTTACCATGAATATGTAGGTTTCTGGCCACAATAATGGACACAGCTGCAATCACCCTTGTCCCCCAAGTCATCACTGTAAGCAAGAATGTCCACCTGACAGTACATGAGGACAGAAAACATCACTGTGTATAACAGTACATGTCTGAATATCTCTGCTAACAGCAGTACCATGCAGCTGAAGCAGCACAGACACAATCACCTACAGTACACACTATCCCCCTGCACAGTTTGTCCCCATATTGCCAAATGATTGACGGATACCCTGCAGAAACAGTATGCTACCTATAGGTGTACAACAGAATGGTCTGCACTGCAGTACAAACTACCTGGAATCGATCCACACATTCAATACAGAAGGGCATACTGGGCATGCTCACACACTTAGAGAAATGAAGGCAATGTTAACCAATAACATACTGAAAGGTCATACTGGGCATGCTCACACACTTAAACAAATGAAGGCCATGTCTGCAAATAACAGTGGACCAGACATATCTGGCAGTTGCAGGTGTTAGTGCAGACACTCCTCAGTATGCAGCACTTATGCTTTGCACACAGACTGGATAGGAATACAGGCATATAGCCAAGGACAACACAATAGCATAAGCCAAAAGTAAATGTACACAGATGTGTGGAAGAGAGTGACTGTAACAAGGGGCCATCTATTATGAGGCCTGTCCTACCCAGCACACAGCCAAATGGCTACAACCACATGAGGTTCAGATGTCACTCACTGTAGACCTTAGCCACTGGTATCTGTCAGCATTACGGACTATGTGGTGCAAGTGTTAGCTGTACAACATGACTGTACAAGGAAGTAGTCATCTAGCAGCTGTATACATGTACCTGTGGAATATAACCCTGCGTGTGCCTGCATGTAGTGTGTCAACCTCTAGATGAATGGGTTATAGCCCATGCACACACACTGCCCTCCCCATAGCCCTACTATGACAAGTCTGCTGAGGTCATCCACTTTGAAATACATCTTTGTGAAAAGTGTAGGTCAATAATCTCTGTGGAACTTCCTATAACTGTGTACTGTGGTAGTGTGATAAACTAGTTAGGTAGGAGTTCTAATCCTAGATATGGTACCTGTGTGTGCGTGTGTGTGTGTGTGTGTGTGTGTGTGTGTGTGTGTGTGTGTGTGTGTGTGTGTGCCTGTGGCTGTGTAGAGAGCAATGCTTTTTAGGCTAGTCACACTCACTACAGTTCAAATGCCCTACTTTGGCAAGGCTGCTGATGTCATACACTGTGAAATACACCTTTCGGAAAGCTGTAATCCAGTAATCTCCATGGCACATCCTATAACTATGTACTGCTGTAGTGTGACAAACTAGTTAGGTAGGAGTTCTAATCCCAGCCATTGCAACAGTGTGTGTGTGTGTATATCACTGTCTGCTTAGGGAGCAATGCATTTTAGCCTAGCTACACTCACTACAATTCAAATGCCCTACTTTGGCAATCCTGCTGATGTCATTCATTGGGAAATACACCTTTGGGAAAAGCATACTACAATAATCCCCGTGGTGTGTCCTATAACAGCTTCATGCTGTAGTGTGATATAGAACTCTGGTAGGGGTTCTATTCCCACACATGGCAGTTGTGAATGTTTTGTGTGTGTTTCTATGTCTGTGTAGGGAGCAGTGCATTTTATACTAGCCACACTCACTACAATTCAAATGCCCTACTTTGGCAAGCCTGCTGATGTCATTCATTGTGAAATACACCTTTGGGGAAGGAGTAGTCCAGTAATCCCTGTGGTGCGTCCTATAACAGTTTCATGCTGTGGTATGATATAGAATTCTGGTAGGAGTTCAGTTCCCACACATGGCAATTGTGGATGTTTTGTGTGTGTTTCTATGTCTGTGTAGAGAGCAATGGATATTAGGCTAGCCACACTCAGTACAATTCAAACGCCCTACTTTAGTAATCCTGCTGATGTCATTCATTGTGAAATACACCTTTGAGGAAGGAGTACTCCAGTAATCTCCATGGTACGTCCCATAACAGCTTCATGCCATAGTGTGATATAGAGCCCTGGTAGGGGTTCTATGTTTTGTGTATGTTTCTATGTCTGTGTAGGGAGCAATGCATATTAGGCTAGCCACACTCAGTACAATTCAAATGCCCTACATTGGCAATCCTGCTGATGTCATTCATTGTGAAATACACCTTTGGGGAAGGAGTACTCCAATAATCCCTGTGGTGTGTCCTATAACAGCTTTATGCTGTAGTGTGATATAGAACTCTGGTAGGGGTTTTATTCCCACACATGGCAGTTGTGGATGTTCCATGTGTGTTTCTATCTCTGTGTAGGGAGCAATGCATTTTAGGCTAGCCATACTCAGTACAATTCAAATGCCCTATTTTGGCAATCCTGCTGTCATTGTGAAATACACCTTCGGAGAAGGAGTCCTACAGTAATCCCTGTGTTGTGTCCTATAACAGCTTCATGCCGTAGTGTGATATAGAACTCTGGTAGGGGTTCTAGTCCCAGACATGGCAGTTGTGGATGTTTTGTGTCTGGAGCATTTCTCCCCGGGCCTCCGCTGAAAACAGGATCTGTGGAACCTAGTTGGACTTTCCCTGTCAACAAATGTTAAATAAATAAATAAATAAATAAATAAATAAATTGTGTGTGCTTCTATGTCTGTGTAGGGAGCAATGCATTTTAGGCTAGCCGCACTCACTCCAATTCAAATGCCCTACTTTAGCAATCCTGCTGATGTCATTCATTGTGAAATACACCTTTGGGGAAGCAGCACTCCAGTAATCTATGTGGTGCATCCTATAACTGCACAGTGCTGTCGTGTAATAACCTAGTTAGGTAGGAGTTCTAATCCCAGACATGACAGGTGTTTGTGTGTGTGTAAGTTGTATCCTGTGTGGAGGGGATGTGATTGTGTCTCATCTGGACTCAATGTGGAATGGGTTTTGCATATTTCTTATGTGGTGGCCCTCATATATATCACAATGTCCACCATACAGGGATAACAGATGTGAAATAGACAAGAGGCTGGGGTGCAAATCCATACCTCTACACGTGACAGCAAAACCAGGCAATCAAAGTTACCAACCCTAGTATCACCCAGAAAACACTTTCAACCCATGCATCATACACATAAACACACATGCCTAGGCAACAGCCGCTATGTTGGTAGTACCCTGCATATTGCCCACTGATAATAACCATGGTGTGATTGCAGTGGGCTACAGAAGGCATGGCACCCTGACCATCTGTCCAATAGGCATGTATATGCTGACAGTGCACCTCCCCCATGTTCCCCACTGGACACCTGCAACACCTGTGGTGCCATCAAATGTGACACAGAAAGGACATACTATGCCTGAAAAACATGCCCTGTATGGACAGATGACACCGACACCAGGGAATGCTGGTATAATGCTATTTATGTAAGTGCAGGGTAAACCTGCTGTCCAGTAACAGTTCCTGCCACATGAGGCCAGGACTGGCACATCTGATGATAACATTCTGTGTACACATGGGCCAGACACCCCAGGTATAGTTCCACATGTCATTGTACATGCATGTGGGAAGTGTGTACATCCCAGACACCATCCATGTCATGGACTAAGCAATCCATACATGGCAAGCAATGCACAGCACTGGCCACATGCAATAGTCACCCAGGTGACTGGATAGTGAATACAATACCCACCTGTGTGGGCAAAACCAGAAACTACGCCCCTGAGCCACAATGCAGACCAGTGTCATGTGGGCTGATGCCAAGGTGTACCCATCACCTAGCCTTGTATAACTGTCTGGCACAGTTGACCACTATACACCCATGAATCAATGCATCCATGCATGTCAGTACTGGCACCCTGTGTGTGTGTGTGTGTGTGTGTTGTATGATGCGTATGATCACATTCACACTCACTACAACCACCATTGGCATACCGAAGCCTGCTGTCCAATGTCAGACACCTCCACATACCCTTTGCCCATATAACCTATGTTTGACCCCTGCGATGCATGTGATACCTGCACAGTAATGCGATGTGGCAATATCACTAGTGATGAGTTGTATTCCTGGCCCTGCCAAGTGTATCAATGCGTGTCCCTGTGAGAGTGCGGCTATGTTGATACCGGCACCTGTTCATGTGGACAGGCACGTGTACTACACCTACTGTATAGCTACCATATCCCTGTTGCAGTTGTCACTCACCATCACATATACATTTTGAGGGCTCTTCAACATGTAACCTATGTGGTACATCCAATAACTGCATAGAAATGTGATAACACTATATAGATATCAGGGGTTTGACACCCTGTGCTGGTAGGTGTGTGATGCAAACATGCTTAAGTTTTACTCTCCCACCCCTCCCTGACTTTACTTTGCCTCTGTCTGCCTCTCTCACTCCCTCTCTGGTGGATGTGGAGATCTACACCTGCTTTGCTTAGGCAGCAGTATGTGTATTTTATGTGATGCTCACGATCAGCTGATGGCCTCTGCAGGAATTGCAGCATTGCATGTGGAACAGCTGTGCTAACATTCCCATTGCCAATTGCATGGAAACACACTCCAATATCTAGGAACATCATGTTGGTGTTGGGCATTTTCATTCACTGTGAGCAGGAGCTTGTTCTGTTGTTTGGCATACAGCATCTCAGATGGATTGGGGATTTACCTCTAACAACATACGCTGTGGCAACAGGGCAACACACAGGAGGGGGATGTGCCTGACCTGACTACAGACTGTAAGTGCTGCTATACTGCATTTGGAGTAATGTTGGTTTAACAGGGTGTGTGTGGATGTGGCTGTCCTACATGTGTTAATAACAGACATGTCAGTGCTATGTTTATAAGGAAACCACATCTGTAAGGTCATCTGCAGACTGGGCAGTGTGTGGTGCCTTTTGTTTCATGTGTTACCCACAAAGCACCTATCTGTGAACTGCAGAAGGTAGTGTGAGGATTGCAGTCTGTATATGGTGACAGCCATGAGAGTTACTGACTTCATATCCCTCATAGGACATATGTTGCAACAAACCCTGTTACAAAAGTAAGTGCATGAGGTTATCACAGCAACATGTCAATATTGTCCCTGTGTATGTGCCTCCAACCACAGCTCTGTCAACCTTTGTACATATGTCATGCAGTAAGGGGTGCATATCTGCTGTACACCATAATTAGTGACATCATATCTGATAACAAGCCAGTAAGATATCAGACTGCTACACATGTTATGTATAGTAGAGGTTATATTTGATGACATAACCTTGACATTCTGTGGTTGTGTGTACAGTACTGAGGTCTGTGTACATAAGGTGAATGTCGCCAGTGTGTGTATTGTTAATATGTACTGTGGCCTGTGTACAGACTGTGATAGATGTCATTGTTCCTGGTCCCATTCTATCTGATGTTGCATGCTGCTCCACTGTATCTTACCCTATTGGCTTACGTGTTTGTAGGGCCATACACACATGTCCCATACCACAGACAGGCATTGGACCACACTGTGTAGTGGCCCAGTATATATAGGGTTAGTGCGTGAGTGGCACATATGTGGGTGGTATCGAACAGATAGTCCATATACTGTAATATTACACTAGCTTACATTACATGGCTGTGGCTGTGTTCACATTGGCTGTGGTGATGCACTTTCACACTGATGTATCATACTCTGTGCTGTGACATGCCTGTAGAGCCTGTTATATATGCTGGTACATGTGCATTCCCCCATAGGAAATGTAGGCCAGTGTTGAGCCAGTCTGCCTGTAGCCTGCACAGTGCTTTGTTACGTGCCTAGCAGCTTAGTGTACATACTCAATGGGATGTCATATCCAGATACTTGCCAGATGTACTGCTGCTGGGCCTCCCTTAACAGTCATGTATGTCATGTAGAGCAGTGGGATGCTGTACAGATGTATGTCAATATATAGTGGGTAGTATTTGGCCATAGCACTTCTGTACCAGCAGTTATGTGTCAAGACAGACAGGGGTGTGTGAATGCATAACCTATGGGGGCAAATGTGTACCAGTCATTACGTGTTATACCCATCTAAATGGCTGTTAACATCAGCATTGTGAGGCTTGGTCCACATGTCTTGCACAAAGAGGTTCTGTCTATACCTCTGCACTGTCCAGAATGTGTCTGTATGTCCACATATATTGGCCAACATCTCTGCCGTAGTCCACAGGAGCAGTACGTGCTAGCAACGGTACTGTACTATGATGTCCTTAGGATGTGTGTCAGTAGCCAATGGCACACATGTTAAAAGCAGATGTGACTTCCCACACACACCATGTCTGTGAAGACAATCCCTATTACAGTAGCAATACTCTACAGATATACCTGCTATACGCACCTGACATCCTCTTGAACTACGAAGTTGGGACTATAGCGGCTGAGGTAGGACTACACTCCATGTTCAGGACATATGGTGAAAATATATGTATATATAATTATCCAGATATCTATATAGATATATACACATATACATATCTACATATACAGATGAATATATATATATACATGTACATATATATATATATATATATATATATATATATATATATATATATATATACATACATACATATCAACACCCAGATATATACATATACAGAGCAATATTTGTCTACTACACATATACATATAGGGATACATATGCACATATACGTATGGATAACTACATATATATTGACAGTAGTAGGTATATCAGAATAGATACATATGCACATATAGTTATAGATATCTACATATATACCAAACTAACTAGGCATATCTGTACACATAGGATGTGCATACATATATAGCTATATAGGCATATATCTATATATACATATACATATATCTATATATACATATATCGATATAAACATACATGTATGCATATATATATATATATATATATATATATGTGTGTACATACGAAGATATTTTATTTTTTATTTATTTTTATTTATTTTGCATTTGTTTACCGGCAAAGTCTGACTGGAACAAGCTCCATTTACAGAGGAGGCCCGAGGAGAAAAGCTCCATAACATAACAGTACAAATATAACAAATGACAAAAAAAATTATGTACAGAGGCATATATACAATCAGAGCTTCATGTCTTTATATGAAAACATAATAATAATGTGAATGTGTTACATACAGGTGAGTAGCCCAGGGTATGTAATAGATGTACACATGGCCATATATATGTAGCACTATACAGATGTGTATACAGACATATGTATGTGTATACATGTGTATGTACATGTAGACATATATAAACCTATTATATGTATACAACCATATTCCTGTCATGAGTAAACTCACAGTTGTGTATACCCTCCCAGATGTATCTCACCATATGTATCTGCTATGTGCACATTATGATACAACATATGTGATGCAACAGTCATATTAATAACAAGGATTACACAATTCAGGAACTAAAGGCAATTGTTCAGTACACTCAGTATGTGTATTGACAGCTATATTGGTAAAACAACAGCTGTCTTCACAGTGGTCATGGCATAGTGTTGAAGTGTTGTGAATTCAGTGTACAGGGTCCTGGATTCAAGTCTTGCAAGGGCTGTTCATTTTGTTTCTAGGCAGAATAAGGGCTGTCAGATACAGAGTGGTTAAGGCACTTTTGAGAAGCTTTAAGCACATTTTCACGGGTTTGCGCAAAGCTAAGTTGTGCTAAGATACGGGTAAATGTAGGGGCGCTTACACAGTGTAGGCTTTGCTTACCAGTGTGCAAATCAGCTTAGCTGTTATATTGTAGCAATGTTGATACCTGCTAAGCATGGCTTAGCCCTGGTAACCCGGACACACCACCCAGTCTGATAATCTTTAATAAGTGTATGTAATGCCATGTACAATACATGCGTCTATGTGCTGTCATTACTGTAGCAAGGGGTGTGAGTGTCATGTGTGGGAAACATATATGAGGCTAGTACAGCACTGTTATCCATGTGAATGTGTTACATACAGGTGTAGTAGCCCAGGGTATGTGCTGTCACACTGGCATGTGGTGTATCATGGCAGTACTACTGTTGACAGTGCTAAACCAGGCAAGAGCAGAGTGCTAAATGTATTACTGACAACAGGCACACCTGTGGGCATAGCTGTACACTGAGGCCTCCCTGTTGTATCCCTGGTGTGTGAGCTGTGTCACAGTATATACCCCTTACTGGGTAATGATCCATCATGTGGAATGTAACTGTAGACTACTGTCTGTACAGCACATGTTAGTGATGGCTTCTGACATGTAGTTATGGCATACATATTGTTGTCAGACATCTATCTGTCAACACACTCATACTACTGCATAGCTACTTGCCAAGTTGATGACTGTCAGTTCCTGTACAGATGTGCAAATGGCAGCTATCCAGCTGGGATATGTACAGGCAACCTAGGCTTGATTGACACTGACATGTCTGCTCAGCTGTTTAAGAACTGACACATATAGGAGATGTCACCCTGTACACACCACATGCCATGGGTACCTCCACTACACTACCACAGTCAACAAAACATGCTTGGGTACAGGTATCCATCACACACACTAACCATGTGTTGTAATGTCTGTTACATACATGTCATCCTGATCACCTCAGTGGCTATGTGCAGGAGGCACCTGGAGGATTGGCTGATGCATGTCATTCTCACCCTGAGGGTCACCACAGTAGTGTCTGTCAATAGATTGCCTGCTGCCACCTGGCAGGTGGCAGGATACCACTGTACACACAACTTCTACACAACCTATCTCCCCTTGGACAATAGCTAGTTACACAGCTATGACCATCTGCAGTGATGCACCCCTGTACTAACACATGTGTACATGTGCATGACTGAGTGTAGCACACCTGTACTTGATAATTCCATGAGGGCCTTACCAACCAACTCAACACCCATTGCCACAGTCAGTTGTGGCTACTGCTGTATGGGACATTACATGTACCCTGTTAAGCTCCCCCCATACCAGCTACACGAGCCTTGCAGTACCAGCACAACAGTGTTTTACAAATGGATTGATATGCATGGGACATCCATTGTGTTCTGGCATATGTGTGTAGATGTGCATGCCCATATATCTGTAGGGTACAGCATTCTGAGGCCACATACTCCTATTACAATACCCATTGCCACACAGTAGTACAGATAGTGTTGTTGCTGCCCATAGGTGAGGCATGACATTGCAACACCCTACTATGCATGTGGCATGTGCATTAGATGCATATCCCTGTAGTACCACTGTTGGGGTATACAATGGGTTGTATCTCAGCTGTGGGCATTGTGTGATGGTGGGTATGTCTGAGTGTCATCATGGGTTTCAGGGAATACAATATCCACTAGGGGATGTGGGTGCTGTGTACACTGTCATTACACCAAGGTACACCTGGTATATGTCCCATGTACCACATTATGGTTACCACTGTCACCATCAACCATACAGGTAACTGATACATCAATCCAAGTCAGTTATGCATGTGTTGTGTGCAGCCTACCTGTAACACATTGGACACACGGTCAAGTGATTTAGCAGCGATAGGCCCTGGTATCTCAGATGTGTGTCTGGCTGTTATGTGTCTGTTAATGTGTATATGATGGTATGTCACACTACGTATTGTCCATATACACCCATTACATCCCCCATTAGCATACTGTACATGTCTGGGGATGTTCTTCATGTACATGTAACCTGCAACACACCTCACCCTGAACACTGTGTGGTGTGTGCAATGTAAGCCACACACTTCAGTATCATTACATAGCAAGGTAGGGGTCTAGTCCCAGTGCTGTCAGGTAACAGTGTGCATGTATGTGGATGGGTCTACATCAGTTTACAGGGTATAGACATCTCAGCGGGACACCTGTCCATGTGGCACAGGCAATAACCATTTTAGTAACCTGTGACGTGTTCAACTGTACCCCAGATATGTCACAGCCATGGTGTCACCACAGTGCCATACCCAATTGTGGAATATGACTGCAGACCATCTTCGTGTTGACACATGTACACCTACAACACAAATGGTTAACATTATAGGGACTGCAATCAACCAATGTTACTAACAGCTATAATGCATCATTGCTGGATGGCTACACTACCTGCCATTTATGCATTACACTTTACTCCTTACAACACGTTACACTGCAGTACTGTGGTACACTGTAATACAGTCACCGTGTGCATCAGAACCATATTAGCCTGTCCCTGCATTGATGGTATGGATGACAGGGATGTGGCACAAGTATCATCATATGCACAGGGCAACCTTGTATTGACACATGTACACCTACAACACAAATGGATAACAATAAAGAGACCACAACCAGCCAGTGTTACTAACAGCTATAAGGCATAATTGCTGAATGGCTACACTACCTGTCATTTATGAATTACACTTTACTCCTTACAACATGTTACACTGCAGTACTGTGGTACACTGTAGTACAGTCACCATGTGCATCAGAACCATATTAGCCTATCCTTGAATTGATGGTATAGATGACAGGGATGTGGCACAGGTATCATCATATACACGGGGTGTGATGTTGGTTTTCCAGAGGCCGAGGGTGGGCCATACATTTGACACCATGTGTGTGGGTGAAGGGTGTACTGTAGTGAGCTGGGCGTGGTGATGTGGTGTGTGTAGGTATAGGGTTGCCCTAGGTGTGTTTGCATAGTGTGTGGGTATGCATGCACACAGTTCTACCATGTGGCTGCCCTGCACAGGTGTTTATGGACAGCTGCAGACCATACTTGGCAGGGTGTGCAGTTCACTGCCTCCAGCCATGAACACATGGACTGTGCCTGCCAGGGGTTCCACGGGCATGTTCAGGTACAGGCCTTAATGTGCCACTCTCACCTGATGATGACAAATGTCCACTGGTACCAGGTCCCTCCTGGGACTGGCCAAGACCACATGCTCATGGCCTGCTGTGGTGTGGACAGTACCCTTCTGCAGTGCTGTGGCTCGTACTGCCACTACGGGAGCCCCTTGGCATCGTAGCACATCCACATTGACTACCAGCTGTTAGCGATGCTGGCCTACATCTATGCAGCCATTGCCACACACCCAGCACACGTTCAAGCATGGACAGACCACAGTCGATGAGTGCCATCATCTTACCAGACCTTATATCCATGAACTCAGTTAATCCATGGATGGCACCAGTCAGTTCACGGGCATTGTCATTTGCAGATGTGAGAGCAGCCCTCTGCAGCCCCAGGCCCTGTCTGTGGCAATGTTCTATACTGTCTGTGCTGCCATGACAGCCTGAAACATGCTCCTGCTGGTACAAGCTATATTGCTTATGCCAGGGGCATGATATCCAGTGGCCCGACCATGAGCACCCTGGGACATCTGCCTATGTGGTGCCCTGCCAGACATCCAACTATGTCTGCTGTGACCGGACAGTGTAGATATGGTTACCACACTTTCCTGTGCACTGCCATTGAATGCCAGCTGTACCTCCACAATGGCCACTGGTGATGGGGTGTGTATAGCCACTGAAACTGTGTTCAGGGTTGGGGTGGCTAAAAGGGGGATGTCAAATGTTGGCGCAGTGTCGGCCCCTGACAAACCCACCTGTGCCTCAACATTACTATCATCATCTTTGGTGTCTGTATGGATACCAACATCATATTGCATTCAGGAGGGACCCTGACCTACCCTGCCACTGGGTCTATATCAGCATTTCGAACGCTAACAATATCAAATACGATATTGTCATGTCGAGAATGCAGAAAGTGCAGAACATCGAATGGGTAAACAGAAATCTCCGTAAGGGGAGATTTCAGTTTATTTCAATGTAGTGCAGTCTCGGAGTTGGTATATTTAAGTAGTGGGGGGTGCAGGGGGGCTTGCCACCCTGCCTACACCATTTAGTTTTTTTTTTTTTTGGGGTGTTTTTTTTTTTAAATCGGCATTCAAAAATGTAATAGGTCGATCATTTCAGTTCAACATTTAGTGATTCGACCTATTACATTTTCAAAATGCTGATATCGACCCCTCGCCACCTGTCGGGGAAAACGCACTTTAAAAGCTGTACAGCATTGCCTAACAGTACACACACACACACACACACACACACACACACACACACACACACACACACACACACACATGCACACACACCTACCTACCTGTCCATGGCTTTACAGACAGTCCCACATATGTGTCCATGTGTTACCCCATCCTGCATCACACTTGTTAACATACACACATTGATACCACACATTAACATATCAGTCCTCTAAATGGCTACAGAAGCGGTCACAACACAAGGCTTGTTGCTACTTTACCTGCCTGACCTATGTGTAGTGGTTTTACATGGCCTCACTGCTGACATTTGGTATGCACCCTCTGTATGTCCGGACATGATGAGCATGGCCCCTATATGTGTGGGATACTACGTTGTATCCATAATATCACGCACTGGTGTGTCATGTGTATGTAATGCTCGGTACATGCCAGATATGCTGCTTCTTCAGCCTATCATGTGACAACTATAATATATGGATACACTCCCTGGTGTTGACTAGTCCTTCCCTAATGCATCTGTAGTGCTGCATACGTGGGTTGTAGGTGACCTCTTTGCTGAATGTGATATTAAGGGCGTACCTGGTGTCTACCTTCCCTCTGGATGCCTGTTCCATGCTACAGACCATATTATACTATTTGCTGTCCTGTGATTACACACATGATAGGTATTCCTGGTGTGTAATGTGGCAGTCCATGTCCATGTACTGCAAGGTCCCAAAGGGAGGTACAGCTGCATGAACACCCCACAATCTCACATGTGCATACATGGCCACCCACACACACACACACACACACACACACACACACACACACACACACACACACACACACACACACACACACACACACACACACGTGAGGTTGCACAATGATAGTACACACTGTCCTCCTATTACCCATCTGTCAACATGCAGAACATTATGGTACAGAATAGCATGCAGTTTAGCTATAGTCAATCCATGCTAGTAACAGTATACATGTGTGTGATGCATGTGCCATGTTTGTAGCTGATGCCCCTTCCCCTGGATACCACTCAACCCATGTTCACAATATTGCTGTGCACCTGTTCTGCACCCTGCCATGTACTGTGCACCACAACTCACAGGTGTACAACCCATTGCAGAATGTGTAGTACTGTGTCAGTTATGTCAGCTTTACTGCTCACAGCCCCTATGTTTTTCAGCAACACATACCTGGGATGATATGTGGACAGTTGTCATTGGTGAAAGCCTGATGCCTGTTTACAGCTCTCAACATCAGCGGACCATGTATGACCAATCCAATACTCTTACACTGACAACCATCAGAGCATACCATGGCTTTGGTGGGTGTACACACCTTTATTGATTTGATGCACCCATCCTTGATCTGCCATGGGACCACATCACTACATATCTTAGCAGTACACAAGCCTGATATGTGACATATGTCCTGTACTTTCACATGCAGTGTCTACAGATTATGTTAGGTGTGCGGCTGCTGACCGTGATGCATACACACTGTGTGGGCATATGTGTGCACACCCTTATCATGACGGTTTATCGCACCTCTTGTTGTGTGTACTACAGCAGTCACTACTCCTGGCAGGGGTATACCAGCATGGGCGATCTGCATTTGCCAGTGTATGTTCAGTCTGCCTTACACATGTTTCCCTTATTCTGCATGATTGCAAGATCTACTCATGCGCACACCCCACTGTGTTCACACACTGCCATCACTATTGCTGTAGGGGTAGGGTTATGGCTGTCACAGGCCCTGAACCTGACTATGTGCAGATAGAGCCATTCCTAGCATCCTTATGATTCCTGCTGCAATGCACTGGTGTGTCATGATGAAACCCCCCCTTCAGCTTTTATGCAGATGCATGACAAGTAAGCCCTACACGTGTGTGACTTTGCAGTGTCCAATTCACTGAAAACCATATGTTACAGCCTAGACCCTGCTGATAATGTGGACAACTTTAATGCCTTATGCCATAGTGTATCTCTGCAGCAGTTGCCATTGTTCTACAGGTATATACACTGGTGTTGCACTGTATATGGGTGTTGTTCCGAACATGTCCCTACTGTGTGCCATGTCTCCCACCATTATTTTACTCCCTGTAGACCAATTCTGCAATGACAGGATGTTAGTTATCAAGCAGTTGTCTGACATACCCTTCCAATACCCCATCATGGTCACACCTGTGATGCCATGCATTTCACAGCAACAATACATGCACATGTACAGCATGCATTTAGGGTAGGTGTGTTAGATGTGTGCATGGAATATACCATCACCATTACATGCCCGGTGTGTTGGCAAGCATCTACATAAACCATATTCATCAGCCACAGGCTGCTGTCTTGGTGGTATCCTGGAGGGACCTATATAAGAGGGTGAGAGATGCAATGTCAGTGGCCACACCTGTGGGTGCAGTATTACAATACATCAATGGTATATTTCCATGATACTACCACATCTGGACATCTGTTTATCACTGCAATGCAGCAACACAATATATCTATGACATGTCAGATATGCATGATCTACCTGTATCAATACAGATGTATACACAACAGTGGTCTACTGATGTGCTCTGTGTACTTACCTGCATGCTCCTCGGCCAGTGTCTGGGTGCCACCCACCTCCACAAAGGTGTCCAGTGGTTGGTGGCTGGCCGGATGGGCAGGTGCCATGAGGCTGGCCAGGAGCTCCTCCACACGTGTCAGGGGGGATGGATGACATGGCCCCCCCTGTAGTGAGGAGATCCCCCCAGACAACAGGCATTGCGAAGGAGGTCAGTACAATGATGCTGGACCTGCTCATAACTGCGATTATGCGTCCAGCATCATTGACCCTGTGGACTAGGTCATTCCACAGGGCGGTCCACTCCTGCTGTTCATGGGCAGCCCTGCCAAACAGCACTGGGTTGTGCTGGATCAGTTGTGATGTAAGCACATCATTCTCTGCTGTTGAATAGGTAGGCAAGCATGCATGTGACATCTTGGCTGAAAGACATAAAGATGTAAACAGGGTCTGAGCAACTCATAGAGCAAGGTTACCACAGTTCATAATACACCTCTGTCACCCCCCCCACCATATCAGCTTCAACAAACTGTACACACAACTCATTTGTTATGGGTACAGCTTACCTACCAGTGGGACAGATATTGTATTGTACCACACTTTCTGCCATGTGATTGTAGCCATGTTCCCTGTGTGGACAGTATCATTGCTGGCCTGTTACAGACTATTCACCTGCATGCCATTGTCAGGTCCACTATCGTTCCATATATGCCAGTGGTGTGGCTGCTTTGCGATTTCACACATCTGACATTCTGTGTTATTGGGGACATCTATGCATGCTGTTGAACATGTTCTGGGATTGTGTAGATTATTACTACCAACATATGTTTTATAACAGTTACACAATAACATGTATATGTTCTATTGGCCAGAAGAACCACCTCTTCAAACCCATCTGCCCCCGATACCTGGCCACATCACATGTGTGTCCCAACCTGTGCCCTCCTCATGTACTGGTCCAGCAATACCATCAGGTGGAACCAACCCAGAGGATGTTGTCCTCCCCTGGGGGCACACACAGACATGTTCCTATCCCCTGAGGTCAGGTCCAGGGTCTGTTCCATACTGGGCTCCACAGATACATGTGGGATGTGCTACATCAGTCTGAGGAACCCAGTACACATTCAAAGGGCTGACATGCTGCTCCTGCTCAGCCTCCAGGCCAGACATCTTCAGGATGTCAACTGCTGTTGGGAGTAGCATTGGGTGGGAGGCTTGTTCCCATTGTGCCCATACTGGGGTCCATGGGGCGTCCACATCACAGACCACACACACCATCCAGGGTGTTTACCCACCACGTGTCACATACCAACCCTGTAGACTGTCCTCTATATCTACCAACCCTGACCACCTCCACAACTATACCTGCCATTCTTCCCCATATTCCCATTGCATACCTCACAGACGGGGGCAATGTGGTCCCAACAAGGGGCTAACATGTGACATACCTGTCCATGCTGCACACACTGCCAGCTGTAGATGTCTGTGTGCATTGCAATGTGTGCTGGTGCCTTGCACATAGCACACATCACTGTGGTAGTAATATAGGAGACATGTCTTTACATACATATATGTTTCTGTGTGTGTTTGTATATATGTAGACATGTGCATATAGGTATATATCTATATATGTGTAGATATATGTGATTATATATGTGCTCATAGATATGTCTACATATGGGTATGTATATTTGTGGATATACATGCTGATATATATATATATATATATATATATATATATATATATATATATATATATATATATATATATATATATATACAAACAAACCAAGTAAGAACACCAACTAAAAACTGTTAAAACAGAGTAAGAACCACACTGAGTCACAAAAAATTAAGTAAGCGCTTTCGTTTACTGATATTAGCAAACTTCATTAGACAAATAAAACACATATAACAAACCTTATATAAGCTTTCAAATTATGACATCACTCCTCATCTGAGACGACCAAGCCTCCGTTTAAATTACTAAAACCCTATCAAGTGTAATAAGCTATATACACTCTAATATAAAGGTAAAAAACTATAATGTTAATATACAATAAAAAATTAAAGTCAAATAATCACACATAAACACTATACATATATATAAAGTATATAATTATACAAAAATATATAAATATATGAATATATATTTTTCATCTGGTAAGAGCCCTCATTTTAAGAATGCTTCTGATGGAAACAGAATCATTCAAGCCTGTGGGGAGCCAAGGCATTCAATGTCAGTTGCCAAATCAGTTCTTTTTCATCCATCTTCAAATCCATTGGCCCATCCCTAATATTGACGACAATTTTTTCAATGACATGGAAAACAAACCAATGTGTGGTGCAAGATTTAATATGTCTGGCCAAAACATTATTCAAGTTCATTTTCTCCATAGCATACACATGTTCATAGATTCTATTTTTGAGGGGTCTTTCTGTTCTGCCCACATAAAAGGCAGGACAATTCATACAAGAACTCAGATAAACAACCCCTCTTGTGTTACAATTGAACTTGCCTTTAATATAATATTTTTTGTCATGGATAACGAAACAATTACCCACTTTGATGTATTTACACCAACGACAAGCCCCACATTTAAACATGCCACAATGTGGTAAATGGTATTTCAAGGTTCCATTTTCAAGGAACGCTTTCAGATTCCTACCTTTCCTAAATGCTATGAAGGGGGAATCTCCCACGCTATTTCTAACCAAGTTGTCATCCAAAAGAAAACACCAATTCTTAAAAATGATGGATCTAAGTAAAGGGGCATCCACTGAAAAAGTGATAATAAAACTCAATTTAGCCATGTCAAAGTTAGATAGAGCATAAAGTTGGTTGGAATCAGATACTACACTGTAGGAACCTGTCACAACTTCATGTCCCTTATTTTCTGAAGGGTCAATATTGGTGTTAGTATCAAATTTATCTAATTCAAAAATGTCAATCCTATCACTATAAGCCAATGATGGTTTAAAAATACCATTCAATCTTTTAAGCTGGATTTCCCCAATAAGGTCATCTACTAATTTACTGGGGTAGTCACATTTAATAAACATTTCCCTCAATAGGTTGCATTCTTCCATAAAATCACATTCCAAGGAAGCCATCCTTGCAGCCTGAACAAGCTGACCCTTCTCAACCACTCTCTTCTGCGGAAATGGATGGCAACTAGAGTAGTGAAGGAATGCGTTTGAGTAGGTTGGCTTTCTAAAAATCTTAGAAATGTAACTGTTCAAGGAGGGATCTTTAATCAATTCAACATCTAGGAAAGAAATTCTATCAGTTTGAAATTCCCAAGTAAATTCCAAAAAGTTAGTAAATTCAGTAATATGTTCAATAAATAAATTAGCTGAAGTTTTATCCCCCTTCCAAAGGATAAAAATATCATCCAAATAATGGGTGTACCATGCAGTCCTCTCCTGAAATACATAATCCTTAAAAAGGAAATGTTTTTCTCAATAGGCCATCACAGTGTTTGCAAAAGTAGCCCCACAGGGAGAACCCATGGCAACACCCGTTTTCTCTAAGTAAAATTCTTTATCAAACATAAAGTAATTATTATTAAGTACAAGTTCCAATAAATAAATCACTAAGTCAATGCAAGAACCATCAATGTTCTTTTTGGCACTAATTCCAGCCTCACTAAAGAATTTAGAGTTGCTGGTGTCCTTAATCCTGCCTTACATCCTTCTATATTACTCTTTGAGAGAATTTGTGAGAATGATTTTAGGACACTTTTGAATAATAAAGTGTTGCATGTATCAGAGCTATTTAATCTGTCTCGCTTGGAGAGGGATGCATTGAAAGGATTGAATTTTGCTGATATACGTGTCATTAAACCTGACAAGGGGGGTGGTTTGAGTTTTATGAATAATGAGGATTATAACAACAGCATGCGTGCACTTTTGGTAAATGATGCCTATGTAAAAGTTTCCCTGAATGAGATTAATGGAGCATATCAACAAATCAGGGGCTTTATTAATGATTTATTTATTGATGGATGCACCGATGTTGAACTATTTAATTATTTTTCCATCTCCCACCCCCTTACTCCTATGATGTTTGGGTTGCCTAAAATCCATAAAAATCTGGACAACCCCACATTTTCGCCCCATAGTTGATGGTAGACAATCCATTACATATGGGTGTGCGAAATTTATAGATACTAAATTGAAAGAGGCTCTGAAAAATGAGACCCAGATCTGTAAGGATTCATGGGCATTTTTAGGGGCGATTAACAATCTTCCTTTTTCTGAGAAACTTAATTTCTTCACAATCGATGTCCGGGACTTATATATGGTTATACCTCAGGACATCGGTTGTGAATGGATAAGAGAATTTCTGTTGGAACAATGTCTTGATGGTTCTTGCATTGACTTAGTGATTTATTTATTGGAACTTGTACTTAATAATAATTACTTTATGTTTGATAAAGAATTTTACCTACAGAAAACGGGTGTTGCCATGGGTTCTCCCTGTGGGGCTACTTTTGCTAACACTGTGATGGCCTATTGGGAAAAACATTTCCGTTTTAAGGATTATGTATTTCAGGAGAGGACTACATGGTACACCCATTATTTGGATGATATTTTTATCCTTTGGAAGGGGGATAAAACTTCAGCTAATTTATTTATTGAACATATTACTGAATTTACTAACTTTTTGGAATTTACTTGGGAATTTCAAACTGATAGAATTTCTTTCCTAGATGTTGAATTGATTAAAGATCCCTCCTTGAACAGTTACATTTCTAAGATTTTTAGAAAGATAACCTACTCGAACGCATTCCTTCACTACTCTAGTTGCCATCCATTTCCGCAGAAGAGAGCGGTTGTGAAGGGAGAACTTGACCGGGCTACAAGGATGGTTTCCTTGGAATGTGATTTTATGGAAGAATGCAACCTATTGAGGGAAATGTTTATTAAACGTGGATACCCCAGTAAATTAGTAGATGACCTTATTGGGGAAGTCCAGTTTAAAAGATTGAATGGTATTTTTAAACCATTATTGGCTTATAGTGATAGGATTGACATTTTTGAATTCGATGAATTTGATACTAACACCAATATTGACCCTTCGGAAAATAAGGGACATGAAGTTGTGACAGGTTCCAACAGTGTAGTATCTGAGTACAACAAACTTTATGCTCTATCTAACTTTGACATGGCTAAATTGAGTTTTATTACCACTTTTTCAGTGGATGACCCTTTAGTTAGATCCATCATTTTTAAGAATTGCTGTTTTCTTTTGGATGACAACTTGGTTAGAAATAAAGTGGGAGATTCCCCCTTCATAGCATTTAGGAAAGGTAGGAATCTGAAAGCGTTCCTTGAAAATGGAACCTTGAAATACCATTTACCACATTGTGGCATGTTTAAATGTGGGGCTTGTTATTGGTGTAAATACATCAAAGTGGGTAATTGTTTTGTTATCCATGACAAAAAATATTATATTAAAGGCAAGTTCAATTGTAACACAAGAGGGGTTGTTTCTCTGAGTTCTTGTATGAATTGTGCTGCCTTTTATGTGGGCAGAACAGAAAGACCCCTTAAAATAGAATCTATGAACATGTGTATGCTATGGAGAAAATGAACTTAAAGAATGCTTTGGCCAGACATATTAAATCTTGCCCCACACATGGGTTTGTTTTCCATGTCATTGAAAAAATTGTCGACAATATTAAGGGTGGGCCAATGGATTTGAAGTTGGATGAAAAAGAACTGATTTGGCAACTGAAATTGAATGCCTTGGCTCCCCCAGGCTTGAATGATTCTGTTTCCATCAGAAGCATTCTTAAAATGAGGGCTCTTACCAGATGAAAAATATATACTCATATATTTATATATTTTTGTATAATTATATACTTTATGTATATGTATAGTGTTTATGTGTGATCATTTGACTTTAATTTTTTATTGTATATTAATATCATAGTTTTTTTACCTTTATATAAGAGTGTATATAGCTTATTACACTTGATAGTGTTTTAGTTCTTTAAATGGAGGCTTGGTCTTCTCAACTGAGGAGTGATGTCATAATTTGAAAGCTTATATAAGGTTTGTTATATGTGTTTTATTTGTCTGATGAAGTTTGCTAATATCAGTAAACGAAAGCGCTTACTTAATTTTTTGTGACTCAGTGTGGTTCTTACTCTGTTTTTTATATATATATATATATATATATATATATATATATATATATATATATATATATATATATATATATATATATATGGGTCTACTTCATGAGATCGACAGACCATTTGATCGACATTCAGTTGGTCGGCAACCAGTATTCAAGGCACTTAGGGTTTATCCCCCTCCCCAATGTTGTGCCCCCCACCTATTTCCATCTAAAATATGAAAATACAACAAAAACTACAGATTTTAAATGAAAATAGGTGAGGGTCCCCACACTCCCCCTAACTATATATATCAACTCCAGAGTCGCACAACATTGAGGAGGGGGCAAATCCCAGGTTTTTGCCTTGAAGACTGGTTGTCGACCAAATGAGTTGTCGACCACCTGAATGTCAATCAAATGGTCTGTCGATCTTATGAAGTAAACCCATATATATATATATATATATATATATATATATATATATATATATATATATATATATATATATATATATATATATATGGGTTACCTTCATTTGTTCGACAGCCCATTTGACTGAAACCCATTTGACTGACAACTCATTTGGCTGACAACTAGTACTTCAGTACACTCTAAGGCAAATAACAGGGATTTGTCCCCTTTCCCAATGTATTGTAACCCTGGAGTTGGTATATATAGTTTGGGGGGTGGGGAAATTGGGGGGTGTGGGGGCGAAGCCCCCCACCTAGTTTCATTTAAAAGAAGAAAATAACACAAAAAGTACCTAATTTAAACCAAAATAGGTTTTGGGCTTCACCTCCCCCCACACCCCCAATGTTTATATATTATATGTGACATATGTACACATATGCATACCTATATGTGGGGTACATTCAGACATCAGGTCCACAATCTCACAACACCTTCCTGCACAGCTGCAGTGTTCTGCCTTGCTACAACGCAGACAGGTGCCACATATAGACACGGCCTGACATTAGGGGGGGTATATGGAGGACCCGATTGCAGGTAACCCTATTACACACTTATGACATTCCTGCATGCTACATTACAGATTAACCTGAGAATCCTGCAAGTGGTGGGCTGTGGGTCCCATATGTCCATCATAATGGCATTACTTCCACTACCAGCTATTGGCCACATAATATACATACTTCCCATTACACAACACATACTATGTTGGCTTAGATCATGTCAGTCAGTGCTGAACTGCACAGTTGACAGCTATGGCCCACTACCTACAGGGACAGACACTATTGTCCATAGCAGTTATTCAGTTGAACATCATCACAACAACACCTGATGGCACATATAAATCATTCCACATCATCTGTCCCATTATTATGGACCAGGTACTACATTCAATTACATGCATATATACTTCACATACCTGTTGTGGGAATAATGTCTTGAATGAATGATGAATGATGGTTTGTTCTTCCATTGGCTTTTAATTTGCCTTTGCCTTAGGCTTTTTGTTTTGGCTTTCTCTCTCTCTCTCCCTCTCTCTCTCTTCCCTTCTCTTCTCTTCTCTTCTCTTCTCTTCCCTTCTCTTCCCTTCTCTTCTCTTCCCTTCCCTTCTCTCCTCTTCTCGTCTCTTCTCATCTCTTCCCTTATCTTCTTGTCTCTTCTCTTTTCTTCTCTCCTCTTCTCATCTCTTCTCATCTCTTCTCTTCTCTTCTCTTCTCTTCTCTTCTCTTCTCTTCTCTTCTCTTCCCTTCTCTTCTCTTTTTTTCTCTCTCTGTCTTGGTCTCTCTCCAGTAAATGGATTAAGCTGCTTTGAATAGATTGCAGCATGACTTTAGTAGGTGATGCACATGATCAGGTGATGGCCTCTGCACCAACCAGTGTCCTCCACTTGCTAACTGCATGCAGCTTGCTGTCTAGTACTTCCAGTTATCACTGTCATGACAACCACTTACTATAAATCCCTGCATCATGTGGGCGTAATTCCTTTACCTTTACCTTTCCTGTGTGATGAAAATCCTTCCTGTGTGTGGGCATCAGTGTTACAGACAGCAGGTAGCAATACCTCTTACAGGAGAACCTGCACACTCAGGCCAGCTACATATTTGTAGGAGGTTCCAGAACTACAGACAGAGTGTGAGTAGAGCTGTGTTACGCTTTGTATAGTACTGGCATTACAGGATTTGTGTGTACATAATAGTTTACCTTGGAATGCAGTCTTTCTGCATATCTCTCAACTGTGGGCCTATCCTCTTGATGGCCAGGGGTGTTCCTGTCATGTTTTGTCTGTCCACCAAAAAGGCCCTGTGTCAGATATTTCACTGGCAGTGTGTGTGTTGAGTGCTATCGGTACATGGCTACATCCATTTATGTTTCTAACCTCAAATCCCTGACTAAGGGTATGTTGCAGACTATCCTGTAACACCAACAACTTGCTTAGTGTATGACAACAGTTTTCCACATATGGGCCTGTGTTCCAGCCTCTGTCCTCCACCTACATACCAAGCTTTGGACATATGACATGCTGTCAGGGGTTGTTCTGTAGTGGGCTGTGAGTATGTCACACTGCCATTCCTGCCATTAGTCCACTGCTGTTGAATCCCCCACACATACGGTGGGGCTGGGGCCATATATGTGTGGGCTTCACCTACACAATACATGTATGCCCTTATACACTCCAGAGGCTAGTGTATGTAACAGTGGTATATGGCCCTGTATTACTGAGTCTGTTGGGGGATGCACCACAACTAACCTAGGCTGTTACAACATATGGGGGTATCAGGGGTGAGCTGCCTTAAGGTATCTGGATGTACATTACCATACAATTCACCTATATTTAAATTAATTGCATAAATTGGGTTAATGCAGGCCTACTCCCTCCTGCCATACAGACTATGTTTGTCAGTGTGCTTGTGATGGTGTCAGTTATGCCTTTTTATGTAACAGTTACATACCATTGTGTCAGCTGAGGTCTTTACCACCTAGTGATTGTGTACAGAGTGTAGATAGAGGCTGCTGAACTATACATCTGCATTACTTACTGTTGATTGTTTGGTATCCTGTGGCCCAGCCTGTCTTTATTATTGTACTATTTGAAGGGCTTGACCTGGACAGCAACATTTGTAAACCTTTCAGACTACTGTATTAGTATAACTGTTTCACAGTTGCATTACTCTGCTTATATGGATGTCAGTGTCTAAACAGATATATGACATGGCATATACAACAGTAAAAGTACACAGATAAAGGTTTTTGATTTATGCAAACCTGTGTGTGGTGTTATATCCTATGACCTCTCTGTGAGTATATGTTGCAGGCAACGATTGTCATTTGTATGGGTGGCTCATACAGTGTCCAGTTGTTAAGGTGTTAACTGTAGGCATAGTGGCTGTTCCATATTGTGTGCACCTTCTATATATGTATCTTACTATACATATCTCTGCGTGTGTATGTGTAGTTACACACACACACACACACACACATATATATATATATATATATATATATATATATATATATATATATGTAGATCTGTATCTGCATATATGTATCTGTGTATATGTATCCTAGGGATGTTGATAGCTTCCACATAGTACATTACCTATGTGAGCCAGACTGCACTGCATGATATGTTACCGATACCAGCCTGACATCATACAGGTGGGATGGAGTACTGTTAACATCCTGTGCCCATGTCGTGTCAGGTCCTGGTTATGGGATCTGCAACACTTGGTAGTGTATTGCAGGGCAGATGTGTTTGGCTGTGGGGGGGTATACCTATTCGTACAAGACATATGTTGTTTGGGGCCTCTCAACCCCATTAACGGTGCATGTGGACATATATGTTTTTGTTATATTCCCATTGTTATCTAGAGATGTATGACCGTATATACCTATATAGATATGTATATATATATATATATATATATATATATCTGCTTACATAAATATAACTATGTCCATATATACCTACATAGATATATATATCTGCTTACATATATATAACTTGCTGTATATATTTAGACATATAGATGTAGACATATATATCTATAGATGTATGCATTTGTATGTATATATATATCTATATATATCTATATCTATATCTACACATATAGCTATGTTGTATCTGTTTTGATATTAATATATATATATACACACACATGATACATCTACATGGAATACATTCCCTGTACTGTTGAATGACTGGGCTGGATGATATGTTTGTGAATACAGCAGGGTTTTGTATATCTGACATGGCTTGGTGGCAAATCACCTTGACTATGGTGTTCAGGGTCTTGGGTTTGAGCCTTGCAGAGGCTGTTTATTTTGTTGCTGGGCAGAACAAGGGCCATTGGATACAGAGTGATTAAGGCACTTTTGAGCAGTTGTAAGTGGGTTTGCACAGAGGTAAGCACTACTAACTTCTGGTTACAGTTTCTTATACTCAGTTAGCTTCTAAATTGCTTAACCAGTGTAGGCATTGCTTACCCCGGCTGAAACCCACTTACTGCTTCTTAAAAGTGCTTACTCTTGCTTACCCCCGTGCTAATTTCTTTAAAAGAAAAGTAAAAAGGGTTGATAGGAAAGTGGTGAAAAAGGGGCACAAAGAAGGAAAGACAGTAGGGAAAATAACTAGGGATGTGCAGGAAGGGTGTGTGGAAGGCCCATAGCTGCCCATTTCTTCTACAGCAATAGCTGTGCATATACACTGAATTTGGAGATAGATTTGGACACTCAAACCCCTGGGAGGGGGTTAGGACAACAATAATAAGTTGTGATGCCAATTAGACCAGATTACATGTGTCCAGTGGACACGTGTGCAAAATGGACAGCTATGTATGGGGCGAGATTTTTTGGGGGGAACAGATTGCCCTTTTTTTTAGGTGCAAGTGGGATGTTGGGGAGGGGTAGTAGGTATATTTGGGGAGGTAGGTTGGGTAGGTTAACAGATAAGACAAACAAGATGCTTACAGGGGCGGTATATGACACATGTGGGGGGTAAACACCTTGATGGGGAGGAATGTTGGGAAATCGGAAGCCTATGAGTCCCCTAGTGGAAACAGTGGGACTGAGGTCCTCACCCATGGGCAGTCACCACTGCACCTTCACAGCCCCAATGGTGGCTGTGCTGGGGGCTGAGTTGCAGAGCCAGACTGATGCTCTAGTTGTGATATGTGGCCCTCGAGCTGGCGTAGAAGATCACCAAGCTGCTGGTTGAGCTCTTTAAGCACCATGGGAGGGGGTTAGGACAACAATAATAAGTTGTGATGCCAATTAGACCAGATTACATGTGTCCAGTGGACACGTGTGCAAAATGGACGACGGGTGACAGGTTCCTGATTGCACCCACTCCCAGGGAGGGCCAACAGGTTCCTGTCTGCACCCACTCCCGGGGGTCGAGCCCCATCCCCTGAGGCAGTTTCACCCAAAGGTGGTGCAGGACCAACGGACATGGAGGTCCCGGGTTGGGCCCCAGACATGCTGGTGCTTGGTGCCACGACCAGCTGAGGTGGGACAGGTGGGTCCATTGGGACTGGCCTTCTCAAATGTGCTATAGTGTTTAGATTTCATCATCATATGTGGGTTAGTAATAGTCAACACATTCCAGGGTTAGGTATAACAGCATGCATAGATATTCCCATTAACCCAGACACCAGATATGGAACAGCTGCATAGCAAACAGAACACATGCACATATGGGACTACAGTGGTAATAAGAACAACATGCAGGTATGTTGATGGCACCATGCCACCAATGTTGGAATAATTCAATATAGCACATGCATGGGAACAATTAAAATATTTATCAAACAATTGGACATTATCAGAACATAGGTGTCATTACATACCAGTTGGGGTGGGTATGTTGATTATTGTTGGAGATATGGTGGGGGGAGAGAAAGATGTCAATTAACAACTAATATATTTCTGTAGTCCACATTACTTTCCTAGTCAGTGCTGTTATCTGTACCTTACAAGTCTTACTACATTACCCTATAGCCTTAGTTTGGACAGTGATATGGCTGTCATCATCGTTATACATGAACTGGTTTTGCCTGCAGTATACACCTCTTACCTGATATACCTGTGGAGAGAATGTTTGTTAACACTAACTATTTCTACACATACTCCCAGATTCCAGGTTGATGTTGTGCACATAGCTATCCAACTCTTTCTGCACAGACTCTGGCCATGTGTTGACCACATGTAGATGTGCCGGGACATATCTAGAATATTGCCCTCTTCAACCTTTAGTGATCTGACACAGACACATATATATGCTTTCCTACACAGTTATATTATGTAGCACAGTGTGGGTGACAGTGATCAGTGATATGTTATTATTCAGAGAAAGTGCAATACTCACAATTCCTTACAATACCAGCGTGAACAGTACCAGTACAGGTTATAATGGTTTTTATTTCTTAGCACAGTGTTCGTATCTGAAATACCTGTGGGAGCAATGTTTGTTAGCACTACCTCACTGTTGCCACACAAAGTTCCAGATTACACATTAGTATTATGCACATACATCTCACTATGTTACTATACACACTCTGGTCACAGCTTGACAACATGGGGGTGTAGATAGGACATACTTGGCTTATTACTCTCCTAACAGTTTTGGGGGTTGCTACAGTGACAGGTTTGTTCTCATAGATGTTTGACAATCACTTGTATTCCCTGTTTGCTGACTAAACATCTGAGATCATCCCACAGACTTACCAGGGGGACAGGCAGCAGATATGGGCCCATATACTGGATATTCTGGCCTCATCTGTACAGTTATGGGATATGATTCTTTATGCAGCCTACTTCCACTCCCAGGATTCAGACCATGGCTGTGTCTGCTACAGCTTAAACACTGTCCATCACAGTTGTTGCTGTATATCTCCTATCTGGTTTCTGTCTTTATAATCCCCTGTGCTTTCGCATTCTGACCTTGTATTACAACACTCTTATACAGATTTCCTAGACAGTTATATTTTTTAGGACAGTGTGGGTGACAGTGATGTGTAATACCTCATTATTTAGAGCAACTGCATCAGTCACAATGCCATACAATACCGATGTAAACAGTACCAGTACAAGGTATCATTCTTGTATTTCTAGGCACAGTGTTGGTATATGATAGACCTGTGGGAGAAATGTTTGTTAGCACTACCTGATTGTTCCCACACACAGTACCAGATTCCACATTACTATTATGCACATACATCTCACTCTGTTACTGTACGCACTCTGGCCATAGCTTGACAAGTTGGGGTGTAAATGGGACATACGTGGCTTCTTAGTCTCATAAGGTATTGGGGAGTTGCTAGTGTGCCAGCTTTGTTCTCATAGATGTGTGTCAATCAGTTGTATTTCCTGTTTGCTGCCTATACGTCTGGGATCATCCCAATGATTTCCCAGGGGGACAGGTTGATATGCAACAGATATGGGCCACTTTGCTGGACATTCTGGACATATCTGTACAGTTGTGGGGTATGATTCTGTATGCAGACTTTTACCACTGGCAGGATTCGAACCATAGCTATGTGTGCTAAAAAAACAACAGTTCACATCTCAGTTACATGTGCTATTCGAGTTTTGTTGTATGCATTTTCCCTGTTTTCTGTCTATGTGTCTTTTAGTTGTACTAAATGGCCTCTGGGGTTTACACCGGTCATATACAGGCATTCCTACACATTCAATTTATGGTGCATGGTGTGGGTAACAGTGCTTAATACAACAGTACTATTACATGATTGCAAATCTACATTACCATATGATACCGGAGTATACACATGCAGTCCAGCAGTTAGACCTTTATTGTCAGGCTATTGCCCTTTTATTTACATACAAACTATATGAGACTCTTCCTGCCATATTCTCTGGTGTATGCAGTACTTGCCTTGAACAATACAGGTTTTATACAGGCAATTAATTTACTACTACTTTTAGTTTTATTTCCTATGACAGTAAATGCATGAGTATTACTGACCTGCCTTACGTCGCAACCTTGCCAGGCAACTGATGTGGGCCTCCTGTTTCGTGGCCCACTCCATTGCAGCTGTGGGGGACATAGGAGGAATATTTAGCCATACCTATCCATGATATACATGAGCTGGCAATTATTACACACATAGTGGGGTGATACTTACACACAACTGAAATATCCCCTGCCACTCTAGCCTCTTGGATCCACTCCTGCAAGAGGGCCCCCTTACGCTGCTTGAGGTCGGCATAGTGATGTCTGACCTGCTCACCAGTTCGGAGTATGCCAGTGGCACTGGTGAGGTCATGGGCGAGACAGTCCCAGGCCTCTGCCTTATATTGGGAGCCCTGGTACTGGCCCTGCAGCAGTCTCTGATCATGGTCTTTGACAAGGAGTCCTGCCATGACTCTGGACTCCTGGATGCACCAGTGCTGTGCCTGAAAGCGCACACCTTCTCCCCTTCCTGACATGGTGCCTGCAAGGGGAAGCTACAACCAGTTATGAGATGTATTCCCACCTCTTGGGTTTAAGTAGGGCCGATTTCCCACACTTTTCTGTTATTTGGCCGGTTTTGAAAAGGCTAGGCTATGGGCAAACTTGCTTACCTAGGGTTGGCATTGTTTAAAGGGGTATACCGCTGGGCACACTGAGTTAGCTAGCCTACACATTGCTTACACCTCCTAAGCTGGCCTGTGCAATGCTTAGTGTTGCTTACATTAGACTTTGCATTATAATTCCTTTTTGGCATTGATTTATTATTCATTACACCTTACATGTATGACTGGTATCCATGATTCGTGTGTACTTACACTGTATGGGGTCCTTGTGTTTTATTGGGGACTTCAACACTCTTTTACAATTACACCTGACTTCTGGGCTTACTGCTGTACTCCAGTTCACATATTTATGTTATGTAGTGGGCTAAGGCACATATGTCTGTATACTGATTCCTTTCACAGGTTCAGTTTGATTTTACTATGGTGAAGACTTGTTTGCTGATACCTCATTCTTCTGTACTTCTGTGATGGCTTGGTGGTTAACTACTGTGACTATGGTGTATAGGGTCCTGGGTTGAAGACCTGCATGGCTGTTTATTCTGTTGATGGGCAGAACAAGGGCCATTGGATAGAGTGATTAAGGTACTTTTGAGCATTTGTAAGTGGGTTTGCATGAGGGTAAGCAATGCTAACCACTGGTTACATATGCTTACAGAGTTAGCTCCAGAATTGCTTAACCTGTGTGCGCATTGCTTACCCCCACGCAAATGGGCTTAAACCTGCTTACTAGTGCTTAAATATGCTTACTACTGCTTATTGGTGCTTAAACATGCTTACTAATGCTTTATTCATTATGATACTGACACCTCCCATGTGCATTTACTGCAGTACCCCAGTTCATAAATATATGTTATTTAGTGGGTTATGCAACATAAATATTAGTCATAACGTGGTTTGCCATGGAAAATGGAATGTGCTGCAGTGGGACTTGAACCGGGAATGCTTGCTCGTAAGGCGAATGCTCTGCCCACTACACTAATGCTATGTTGTTTCATTTGCATATATCTTCATTGTTATCCTCTTCAGCCATTTAAGCTGCATTAACCGTAGCTAAGTAATGGACACACCTGCGCACCTGTGGTTAGCTTTAATCAGATTAAAAAAAAAAAAAACGGGTTTGTTTATTTTATTTCTGTATACTTGCTGTTGTACATGAGGGGAACTGTTGGTGGGGATATGTGGACACCTATGAGCGGTCTTACTCATTTCTTACCCCTTTTTGCTGTTCTTCATTGCGGGGGGGTGTATATTCTGAGAGCTCTGCTCTCAGACACGCCCTCTGAACTCTTACATGCTCCATGTAAGATTAGGAGCTCAGGCAGTGCGCCTCATTAATATGCATGGCATGCTGCCATCCTGCTCCTAAATGTCCACCTCCATGCAGGACTAAGCTAGTCCTGCATGGAGGAATAGTAAATCCGGGGGACACTCTTCTGACATCACTCTAAAATGCATACACTTTTAAAATCTGTGAACATGTATATAAAGACATTTTTGTGTGTATGTCACCTAGGTACAAAATTTACTCAAAAATATCCTACGTAGTAAATGTAATTTAAAACAGTCTTAGTAGATTTATTAAAGCACTGACTTGACACTGATAATAGTAACTCAATAAAATCTATTGTTAATCAAAGCCAAATATTATAAAATTATAATAGTTTGATAGGGCATACTGTTGAAACTTGCTATCAATAATATAAACATTAAAAAACGTTAAATGCAAGTTTAAAAATACCTTGCTTATAATCTCGCTGCCCTTAACTTTAGTACTGGTACCAAGGAAACATCATCATTGAGTCCAGGTGGTCTGTTAGTCTCTAAGATGACCTGCCAGTATGCCTCCCTGTAATCGATCCTGGCCTCCTACAGTCCACCCCTAACATCTTGGGGAATATTTTCGAGCATAAAAAATGAAAATGTGGCTAAGGAGCAGTAAAGTATATGCTTATACAAAGCATTATTCTGTTTTTTGCTGCGTATGTCTCTAGTGTGTTTGTATATCCTTCTTTTTAATGTTCTCTCAGTTTTTCCTACATAAAAAGCAGGGCACTCCTTACATATTGCAACATCCACCAGGCCAATTGAGTCACATGTATAACTAACCCCTGAGATGTAGTGATCCCGTGCTTCTGTCATCACCCCCTCACCTTGGTCAATAAAGGGGCATAGTGAGCATCTGCTGCATTTATATGTCCCCAACTTAATATGATTGGATTCTCTCTTATAATTTCTTTCAATGAGGTTCTTGATGTTCAGTCCCTTTCTAAAAATACAAGTAAAGGGTGTTCCACTAATGCCCTTCAGGTCAGATAGTTTAGAAAACCTAGACCATTCTCTTTCCAAAATATTCTTAATGGCGTATGCATCACCACTAAAATCTGTAGTAAAGACTAACTCAAAGTCACTAACAGAATTTTCATTGATTGTGGGTGACTGAGCAAAACCACTATTATCAATTGGTGTATCCTTCCCCAAAATGGGGGAGAATGTCTCCTTCTCTAGCCCCTATAACTTCACTGTATATTCATTCAATCAGGTACTTAGGGTAACCACTATCACTGAACATCATTTCTAAGTTCTCAGTTCCTTGTTCAAAGTCACCTTCGTCTGATGTCATATGACTAATTCTCACAAATTGACCCTTAACTATGCTTTTTTTCTGACTGAATGGATGAGCACTATCAAAATGAAGAAAAGAGTTTGAATAAATTTCTTTCCTATAGACTCTGGATTTAAAGCTCCCCCCTTCCTTTTCTATTGTAATGTCTAGATAATTCAACATATCGTTTTCAAAATTATGTGTGAATTTCAAAAAATAGTGGTGTTAGAAAGATATTCAAAAAACACATAAAGCCTAGCTTCAGAGTCCATCCATAAAATAACTATGTCATCCAAAAAACATCTGTATAATGTCCAACAGGTCTTAAAGGGGCAATTTAACACAAACTTATGTTCCCAATACATAAGAACGAGATTGGCGTACACCGGGGCACATCTGGCCCCCATAGCTACACCACTCATTTGTTGAAAACATTCTCTGTTGAAGAAGAGAAGGTTGTTTTAAGGACCATATCCATTAATTACAAACATGCAGAATTCATTAAAGGTCAACCCCTCAAATTTGTTGACTACTTCCTCAAACCAGGATAGCCCAAAATCATGGGGTATACACCCAAATAAGTCAACAATATCAATAGTGACAAATAAAAGATGTTCACTATGTAAATCAGGTTTAATACACCTCAAAAAGTCCCAAGAATCTCTTAGGGCATAGGTGTCACACTGTGTAATGTGTTTCAATTTGACGTCCAGGCACCTGACTAATGCCGCAGTAATCGAGCCCTCTGCAACAACAATTGGTCTCAAAGGGAGTCATTGATATTTTTTGTGCATCTTAGGTTTGCCAAAAATGGAGGGCACATGTGGTTTATAACTATTGCCTATTTTATTATAGCAGCTTTTTTTTGCAAGATCACCCTTTTGTTAGGTTAGTAAAAATGGATGAGGCATTCAGTAGAGTGGAGATTAGATGAGTAGTCGCATGGGTAGCTTTAGTACTATTTGTTAGGTACTATTTGAGTTGATAAAGACTATTGAGTATTTTATGAACTTTTTGATGGTGTGGGCCATATTTAGGTGAAATTTGAGTGAACAGTCGATAGTGGCACCTAAGAGTTTAGTATGAGGTACTGGAGAAATGATGGTGAGGTTAGCAGATGATATAGTTAAAGGAAGTGGGGGGTCTGGTGGTTTTCCTGGGAAGAAGAGCATAACTTTTGCCTTGTTTGGATTTAGGATTAGTTGTGATTCAGATAACCATTTTGCCACTTCAGAGAAAATGCTCCTTGGGTAATTAACTGTAACTGTTGAAGAGAGGATGCAGCACATATTAAGGTAGAGTCATCTGCATATTGGACAAGGGATGCTTGTCCGGTGGGAGTATATAGTTTGTTAGTGAAGACAGTAAATAGAAGTGGTCCAAAGATGGATCCCTGTGGGACACCCAGATTTATGGGAAGTAGAGGAGATGTATTGTTTTGCCATAGTACTGCTTGTTTCCATCCTGTAAGATAGGCTTTGAACTAGCTGATAGTGAAGCAACAAAGGTTAAATTCTGTTAAGGTGCTTAGAAGTTTATAGTGAGAGATGGTGTCAAATGCCTTTGACAGGTCAAGCAGAGTAGAGGAAGACTATAAGACCACTGTTCCTATTAATGGTTGATTGTGTCAGTGAAGGATAGAAGGGCAGTGAAGGTGTAGTGATAGGAGTGAAAGCCATGCTGTGACTTGGAAAGGAAGTTATTGTTGAGAAGATGAGACATAATTTGAGTATGAACGCATCTTCCAAGGATTTTAGAGACAGGGGACAGGATGGCGATGGGTCTAAAATTGGAAGTAAATTAAAAGTAAGAGTTTAACCAATGGTTAATAATTTATATATACTATACAGCTATGCATAAGTAGTATATGGTAATTAAAATTTAATACAGGGTAATAGTTCTAATTGTATTTGTGTGCACTAGCTCCGACTATATAGGTATAGCTATCAGTAGCTAAAACAAGTGGTTTAATTCAATATTCTAACAAAGCTCACTATTTCTAGATGGAAATGTCTAATTTAGATTTAGGTTGTGAACAAAAGCAGATGTGAGGTGATATTCACAGCAAATGTACTGTACATGTCTAGAGGGATGAATGAGCATGGAGTAGAATTCATACAGTCTGATTCAAAGATGGCTGCCATTCTGTAAACACTACTGATCTACATCTCTGCATATAACCTGTGGAAATCTAAACCCTGAAGTGATATCAAGAACTTTTAAACAATAAATCTTGGTAAAAATAACTCCAGCTTCAGTCATCTAACCTTCAAGAAGTGAACAAACTAAGGGAAAATATACTATTTAATAGGATTATTACAGATTACCTGCCTCTAAAGAGACTCTCAAACAAAGGAACTGTGTATCCAGTATACTCTGAGTTCTACTACTGATACAAAATGTCGAAGGAAGACAAAAATATGGACACAACTACTACAAAAACGAAACTGTCAGAACTGCAATCACTGGAAAAAGATGTTACTTCGAAACGACAAAAAATTATTAAACAACAGGAACAATCAAAATCAGGAACTAAAACTAAGCCTGATCAAATGCTGAACATGGAGGATATCAAAACTGCTCTGTTACTCATTCAAGAAGCTCTAAAAGAATTAACTGTACAAGTACAAACTTTCGGAATCTCCTGTACTCAAATTCTTGAGAGAATGGATAAAAGTGAAGCCCGGATAGCAGACAATGAAGATAAAATAAATCTGTTAGCAAAAAAATCAGATGCACATGAGCTTGATATTCGAACTATTCAAGCTAAAATAACTGATTTAGAGGCAAGATCTAGAAGGAACAATATAATTGTCAGAGGAATACCGGAGTCTGTACAATATAATGACTTAATTACATCCACTCTACAAATATTTACAATTATTCTTAAAGATCCTGATTTGCTAAAACAAATAATCATAGAAAGAGCACACAGAGCTTTGAGGGAAGCACAGGCTTCTAACAGCCCAAGACCTGTATATGTTAAAATACTGAATTATCAAGATGTTAGCAAGATTCTCTCAACTATTAAAAAAAATGGAGGATATGTTATGTGGAACAATGATAGAATTTCTGTGACTCAGGACTTACCTCTGCAAATCAGGCAAGCTAGACAAATGTTATCCCCTTATTGTAAACTTCTTATTGAAAAACACATAAAGTTTCAGATGAAATATCCTAATACGTTAATATTCACAGTTGATGGGTTCAAATATTTGGTTTCGTCAAAAAATAAAGCAAAAGTTACCTTTTTGAAGCTTTTCAAGGCTTTACCTGCTTCAGAGACTTGATCTGGCTCCCCGTTGTGACTGGCATGGTATCCGACATCGGATTTAGCTGCTACTGTGGATCGTGGTCTTGGTAATCCTTTGTTTGCTTGTTGTTCTGTGTTGGGCCCCTCTTTGTCGAGATAAGAGATCGTTTTTTAAATCCTGGACATTCGTGAGTATTTCCCGAAGTTTTACAGCCTTTGCGAAGTTTGCTTCTCTGCGAAGATACAGGAAATGATTGTGGTGCTTCTGAGGGTGCGATATTCACTGTGGCACTTCCGGGAGTCCGTCGCTATTAAGGTTCCCCCTTCACGATCGTTTAGACTGTTTTCCAGGCTTGGAAAACCGAGGAGGACTATGCTGGACTGAATAAAAGTAAAAGAAACATCGGAGAATGTTGTATAATAGTACTTTAAGCACATATTTCCAAGATGTTACATGTTTAGTTCCCCTAATGGTCAAACTTTCTTAATGTTAAAATATATTAATGCTGAACAAGGAATGGATAGACAGGTAAGCATTTAGGGCAGGATTCTGATGAAAAGAAGCAGTTATTCCCTTAATATCATTAAGTTGTCTGTATGCCTAGTTATAATACTGATAACTGCTGATGTCATTAGCTAAAACATATGATATTACCTAATTAACTATTTGGGTTTTTTGGATGCTTATAGGACTATACTTTTACAATAATGCAGGCTATCAAGTGAAAATAATCTTGACTAAAAATTGAACTCTCATTTTATCTTATAAGCAAGAGGTTTTATTATATGTAATTTGAACTGTTTCACTAGAAGTGTATTTAGAAATAAAGAAAGTTAACTATCTTTACACAGCAGATATATATATAATGTTTTGACTTGCTGTTTTTAGACAGAAATATTTTTTTATCAGGATAGTTTAATCATTACTTATATGAGGTTTCTAGTTAGACAATCAATGATATACTCAAAAATAACTGTTACAAGAGATGTTGATTAATAGTGGTGTTTAGTAGGGAATGTTTAGATTAGACTTTGTAGAATTAGAGTTAGGTGTTATAGGTTTTGTTTATATTATATGTCTCATTTATTGTTACCAGAAGAATATATCAAGGTTTATATTAGTAATTATTATACTTATTTACCCTGTACAAGACCTATACATGTCCTGGTCCAAGGGTAGAGTGGGTAGGCACTGGTATGGGACGGGATTTCAAGAATGCTTCCAAACCATATATATCTTTAAAATGTCTCTGAGTACATTTGATCTTTTCTTTTTAAAGGTTTCTAAGAATGAATAATAGAGTAAAATGTGGGAAATAGACTCATGGAATACAAAAGGGCTCCAGAGCTTAAAGAAGAGGAAATTATTTCTTCATTTACTTTTGCAGTCTGGGGCGTGTTTTACACTACTTCAGGAAACTCACCTAACTAATGATCAATGGGCAGAGATCAAGAAAAGGAAGTGGATTAGAGAGGTTATAGCCTCAGAAGGTAAGACCAATAGTGCAGGGGTAGCTATAGTTATTAAAAATCAATATCAAGGGAAGATCGTGGACTCTAAAATAGATAAAGAAGGAAGGTGGTGCTTTGTTACTCTCTCATCTACTCTACATGATAAACCTATTTTACTTTGTAATGTATACGTACCATGTAGTAATCAACAATGTTTTATAGCATCACTTTACCCGCTGTTAAACCAATATAATAACTATTATATAATAATAGGAGGGGATTGGAACTCCTATCAGAATCCGAAGTTGGATAGGTCTTGTCCACAAAGGTCGTTCAATAGGCAAGCGGTGGTTGCATTAAATGATTTGAAAGAAGATTTTCAACTATATATGACCCTTTTAAATATCTGAATAACCATTCTAATACAAACAATTTTACTTTTTATTCACCGTGTCACAAAATGTGGTCGAGAATAGACTTTTTTTTGATTTCACAAACAATGGTTAATTTTGAACCATCAGTTCTCATACATGCGCGTTATTTATCGGATCATTCAAAAATTTCATTAAGTTTTTCTAAAGATTCTAAACATAATTTGTCTCACAGGGGTTATAATTGGTCTTTAAACCCAAATCTATTAAATAAAGAAGAAATAATACATGAAATTACAGATGTTCTTAATAGTATACTAGTTAAGTTGGAGAAACCACAACATTCTCCTGATATAGAATGGGCAACAGTTAAGACGCAAATAAGAGGGATCTTCTTGCAAAAAGCTTCATATTATAAAAAAATGTATATTAGAGAGACACAAGATTTGGAAGTTAAAATAAATTCACTTGACCAAGAGTTGATTCAGAATTACAACAGTCAAACAGAGGAGGAATTATTCAAATGTCAAAAAGATCTTTTCTTAATTCAAAATAATAGGTTGACGTTTTATGAACATAAAATGTTAGCGAGATATGCTAATCATATTCAAATGCCATCAAGGGCATTAGCTAGAATTATTAATCAATCAAAAACAGCATCTTTAATCTCGGAAATACATTTGGACAATACAATATATTCTAAAACCAAAGATATTATTAATGTTTTTGAAAGAATATACTCTGATATTTATGCTGATCAAAAGGATCTATCCTTAAACAGATCTAATAAAGAATTTTTTCAGAAAATTAGTTTCCCAAAAATAGATGATATTTCCCAAGAAGACCTAATTAAACCTATATCGGGTGAAGAAATAACTGATATAATTAAAGACTTCAAATCATACAAGGCACCGGGGCCCGATGGCCTGACTGCTGAATTCTACAAAACTTTCTGTGATATTCTTGGTAAAATACTCTTGATTGTATTTAATTATATAATTAATAATAAAATTAATGATCTCCATTTTAACGCATCAAAAACTATTCTTATACCTAAAATGAATGCTGATACTCAGAATCCGGATAATTATAGACCAATTTCACTTTTAAATGTTGATATGAAAATTTTGACTTCTATCTTGGCTAATAGATTGAAAAGAATAATGAATCAAATAATCTCTAGTGAACAAGCTGGTTTTGTAACTGCCAGACAAACAAGCGACAATACATTAACACTACATTCATTAATCTCTTATGCTAAACAAAAGAATTTAAATATTTATGCACTCATAATTGATGCGCAAAAGGCTTTTGATAGGGTTGATGTAGAGTTCTTGTTTGACACTTTGCCATATTTTAATATACCCCAGGAATTTATATTATGGTTACAAATCTTATATACTAATCCTTACACCACTTTATATATCAACAAAAGTTTTTCTAAAAGAATACAACTTAAAAATGGAACACGACAGGGCTGTCCTTTGTCTCCCTTGTTGTTTAATATATACCTAGAGCCTTTATTTTTATATATTAAACAGAATGTATATCATAATGCCCCTATATTATATGGAACAAAAATATCCATGGCGGCGTTTGCAGATGACCTTAATATATACTGCACAACACCAATCTCAGACACTGAAAAACTACTGAAAGTGGTGGAGAACTTTGCAGTAATATCTAATTACAAAATTAATCTTAAAAAAACAAACATATTTCCTTTAAAGACTCCTAAACCCTTTTCACTTCTCCCATTGGTGGGACAGGTAAAATCTGAAGATAAAATTAAATACTTGGGTATTACCTTTTCTACAGATGATAAGGATTTTTATAACACTAACATTAAATTAGTCTGGGATCACATAATATTTGATTTTAAGAGATGGAATAATTTAAAGTTACCGGTATTAGCAAAAGTTGCAATTATTAAAATGAATGTTTTACCCAGATTATTATATATATTTAGATCTGCTCGTGTTAATTTCCAAGGGTTTTTTTAAACAAATTCATAGGGAATCAGCTAAGTTTATTTGGGACCCAAAAAAGACCAGGATATCATATGATAAATTGATGACTCCAAAAAATAAAGGGGGATTAGATTTACCAAATTTTGAAACTCACTATTTAATAATAAACTCGAACAGAATCTTAAGAATTGCCAATTATGATATATTTAGTAATAAATGGTCACCAACGTGGGTAACTTTGAACTATAAACACATTGTGAATTTGAATATTAACCCCAAAGCAGTACCTTTCTTAAGAAAGGAAAAGCTTAAATTATATGATATAATGGATCACATTAAATTATATATAACGTCATTACAAAATTTATTTGAATCCTTAAATCTTATGCAGCATATGATGGTCTTCCAACCTTTTCATAGAAATCCTAATTTGAAAATTAATAATAAATTAATAAATCTTAAAAATTTTCCTCTTATGATGAATTTTACTCTACTTGATATAAATCCTTACTTAAAGGAGTCCATTAATACAATAAGACAAGAAATGAATCTGCCCAAATCATATTTAACTATTTTGAGGCAGATTAAAGAACTCTCTATAAGCTACTTTGATGACTTTAAAATTAAAGATGAGGAAATAACAAAATGTTTCAATTTGTGGCAAACTCTTCAACAAGACGTCAAATATATAGCAGCCACTAATAAACTAATAAAGGATCTTAAATTTCAGAATACAGTTCTTATTTCAAAATATTGGAGGGATAAACTACCACTTATAGAAGAAAAGCAGTTTATGAAGGCAATTAATCTAACAACGAAATCAATATATTTTCAAAAATTAATGTATACTCAACTTATGATTTTTGGTAATGCCTATTATACACGCCTCAGATTGCACAAGTTTAATCCTAAACTGCCCATATTGTACAGATCAAACAGCAGATCTTCTTCATATGTTCTGGAGTTGTAAATGTATTTATAAACTTTGGAATTCCTTAAAATTACAACTTCAAAAGATGGGATATCAAAGTTCAACACTTTCATGGGAATTCATGATATTACATATTCCTCCAAAACAACTTCCTAGATCCCAAATCACTATATTTATTAATATTTTTTTATTAATGAAACTTTATATAGTTACAAACTGGTTAAATCCATCTCAAACGTCATGGAACAATTTTAGGACTTTAGCAATAAGACATATATTAGCCCACAAACTACTTTTGAAGGATCATAATAAAAATATCAATAATCCAAAGTTATGGGAGCAAATTTTTAATATCATACTGGCATAATATATAGAGATCGAGTGTAGTGTGAGACATATATATTCTTTAAGGGAAAAGTTGTTAATAAGTAAAAGATTGAGATATCTGATCTATTTATAATTCTTTTGTTATATGTTTTTGTACAATTTGATGTTACATTTGGAAGCATTCATGTAAATATTGTATATATGTTTTTGTGATTGTATTAGACATAATAGATAGAATGTATTAATATTTTTGTTTTGTTTAAGTTTGTATGGAAAATGCTAAAACAATAAAGGTTTATTACTGAAAAAAAAAAGAATTCATACAGTCTCTTTCTATAGTGTCATAGCTCCATCTGATCATCCTGAGCCACCACATATTGGGACACATGTTGATATAAGCCCTCATCGAGGAGGGGGTGTTCTACTTATCTTGGCAGAGATAGCTTCTTCGCTAACAAAAACATTGGGGAGGGCAGTAGAGGTCATCACACTGCAGCAGGTTAAGAAGTACTGATACGTGTGTGTGTGTGTGTGTGTGTGTGTGTGTGTGTGTGCAGAGGTTTTACACCTGCTGACAAGTTGTTTGGTATGTACATTACTGCATAGCATGAGGTAAATTTAGGGAGGAGAGTCCTGATTCTCCTTTAGTGATACACTTTCCCATAGTTCCTCCATATGCAAAGTCCAGCAGTTATCAATTGTTTGCTGGACTTTGTCCCCGCTAGGCAATGGGCAGTCACTCCAGCACATCATCTGTTCTCTCCTCAGAGGAAGATGAGTAGGCTCTTGCCTTGTCATTCTTCCCTACCTTTTGTCACCTATTATAGTGACTGAGATGCTAATCAAATATGTGTTGACTTAAAGGAAAACTCCACCTTAGAAGTAAAAATAAATCTTTCACTGTCTTTGTTTTCCAAGCTATTTTAGCACCTCAGAATTACTCTGTATGCTTCTTATAGAATGTTAATATATTTTTCCTCAAATGGCTTCCCATGGGGCTTAACATATCAGTGTGATCTTGTTTTCTTCAACCCTTTCTCTTTCCCATAATCCATTTCAAGTCTGCTTTACATGAGTCACACTACACATAAGAAAGTAGTGGTGTATTCCCATCCCATTGACATATAAAGGGATTAGTGTCAGTCAATGTCATCTTCTTATATACCTTCTGTAAGAGGACTGGTCCTTTTTTACCTAGAAAGAACCACATTTATATTTGTCTCAGAACAATTTTACACTAAAGAGTTATACAGCTGCAACCAAAAAAAAAAAGTAGCTAAATTGCAAGCATTTGTTCAAACTATCTTTTTGTAGTCTAAGATGAATTGACTGTCCCCTCCCCCACACTATCTGAGGTGATAAAACTGTCATTCCACTTATATCCTTGCAGTTTCATGTGTGACAGCAGATACTGGAAAGGGTGGAATCTGAGAATAATTCTCTTCTCCAGTGCCTTCAGTAGAAATATTTTTATTTATTTTTTACATTAATATTATAGAAAATGCTTTATTTCCATTTGTTTTGTAACTAATGTCATGTTTTTGTTTCCCCTTACTAAGTAAGTTTCAAAACAAAATACGAACATCTTCCTACTCCTTAACTTTAGATAACTATTGTTTCTGTCTTGTAACGTTAAATGTTCTGTGCTGTTATTCACATCAAATTGTGATTTGTTTAAGTACAGGAAAATCAGTTTTCTACAAGCCTGACTCCTTGATAATGACACAGTAAAATTAAAGCACTGGAAATTATTTCTATTTCCCAATCCCTGCAGTGGGAAGATTGTTTTAAGGGAAGGGTATGGAATATTGTAGGAAATTCTTATCAGTTGTATTTGCTTTTAACTATTGTATCTATTTTTTTTCATTGCTAAGTTGTTCTGTGATTCTACAGCCATATATTACCAACTTTCTATTTTTTATCATTGGATAACTTTCATGACACAGATGTCATGGGGATTATGTTTGTCTCTCTTCACTCTTCAGCAAAACTGACTCTGATAATGACACAAGTACTATATATCCTCTGGTCTCTGTAAGACTTAAAAATTACTTTACTCCTGATGGTTATAACCATAAGTGAATTGAGGCATGCAGCAACCCAGTCCTAGCCATCTAAATGAACTTGTAATATGTCAAGCAGTAAGTGCTGGGGTCAAAATTCTGCTTCCAGTGCTAAGAGTGCACCAGATATGCATCACCCTCTGGAAGGAAGTCACAAAAAAGCATGTAAGACCTTCTTATAAAAAATATTACTACACTAAAAAGTAATACTTCCTTTACCATTCCTTCATCTCCCAACATAACTCCCTCCAATACCTTCTCTTTCAAACCAGTTCCCACCACCTTCATTAAATCTCTCCTAAACAAACTCAAGCCTTGCTCCCCCTCCACTGATAAACTACCTTTGTATTTTCTTAAAATCACTGCAGATTCCATTGCCTATCCTGTCTCTATACTCATAAATCATTACATTACTGAAGCCTGTGTCCCTGACATATAGAAACCCTTCTACAGAATCTCTCTTCACAAGGGTGCAAACTTTACCGACCCTTCTAACTATAGGCCCCATTGCTATCCTGTCCCCTATATCCAAAATTCTGGAAAAGTGTATTCATACCCAGTTACTCAAACACCTGCTTGATAATAACCTAACTCCCACCCAACATGGCTTTAGACCCCCACCATAGCACTTCCACTGCATTACTTTCCTTCGGGTCTATATTAAAATATCGAAAGGCCTTAACATCGAATGTATGTACATCGACACATAAAGGCTGATGTACATAAACATCGAAACATGTAAACGGTGAAAATCACAACGCCAAACGTGTTTGTTTAGCCAGCAGTGTGATCATGGGGATAAGGAAATATATCCTTTTCCCCACTGTAGTGCGGTCTTGGAGTTGGTATATTTAAGTAGGGGGAGTGTGTGGGGCACAGCCCCCCACATGGGGGGTGCACGGGGACTTGCCCCCTGCAAAAGTGGGTTAATTTCAGTTTTGTATGTTTGTTTGAATGTACCTGTGAGGCACTCTTGTTTGACGTAACACATTTGGCATTGTGCTTTTCGCCGATTACATGTTTTGCTGTTTATGTACATCAACGTTTATGTGTCGCTGTACATACATTCAATGTTAAGGCCTTTCGGGATTTTAATATAGACCCCTTTCCTTCACCCAAACAGTAACAGAAGCTCATGATAACAACATGTTAGTCTCCTGTTTATTCCTTGATCTCTCTAAAACCTTTGAAACTGTCTCTCACTCTAAACATCTAACTAAACTTTTTGATCTGTATCTCTCTAGCTTCTCTATAAACTGGTTTTCAAGTTACTTCTCCAACAGGCAACACTGCATTCACTGGCAAGCTGTCTTCTCCTCTTTCCTTCCAGTCAACACTGGTGTTCCTCAAGGATCTATCTTAGGCCCCTCTTGTTCAATATTTTCACTAAAAAATTACATTCTGCTAATAACATCTCAACACTTCTATAATACGCTGATGATTCCACTCTTATCACCACTGCCCATAGCATTCCTGATGTTTTAGCTCTCACTTTGGACACATTCCTGTCAGTTGAAACATGGCTGTCAGATAATGAAGTCGTTCTAAATCCTAAAAAAAACTATACTCCTTCTTTTCTTTCCTAGAACACTCACATGTCACAAACCCTCCATTTCCATCACCTCCCTTAACAATACTATCATTAAACCCGAACCCCATACCAAATTGCTTGGTGCCATTACTGATGATGAACTAAAATTTGACATACACATCCAACAATGTATAAAAAAAAAAAAACACCAGAAACTTGGTCTACTCTATCACAATCAAAAATTCCTTAACCCTTCCTCTAAGCCCTCTCTATCTCAGTCTCTCCTTTTACCCTGTTTACTGTATGCAGCCCCTATCCTTACTAATGTTTAGCCTTCACTACTATCCAAACTTCAGCAAACATACAATAAAATAGCCAAATCTGTCTCTAATCTGCCTTACAAAATTCATCAATGTCTCATCCTTAGGACACTTCAATGGCTTGACTTCTCTGAACAACTACTACTTCCTCAATTACATATTACTCACTCCATTCTGAATGACCTCTCTTCCTGTCCCTCTAGCTCACATCTAGTATCTTACTATAGCCCCTGCCATCACTTTCGTACAATTGACATCTTTGTGTATTCCAAGCATGAGCTACAGAGTATCTATAAAGGAACTTTCTAATATGTTTATATCTATAAACCCAATAAAAATATTAGAAAGTTCTTTTATAGATACTCTGTAACTCATGCTTGGAATACACTTCCCCTCAATATAAGAAACATTTACCAAAAGTACTTGTTTAAATAAGAACTTAAACACTATCTACAAAAGCTTGAGGAAAAAGCAGAAGCAAGGCTCAGGAAACCAACTTTAATAGCCACACTGGAACATTGGTTAGCGCTTTCGTCTCTCACCAAATTTACGAGTCTTCATCAGACAAATAACTTATACACACTAATAGAGTGTATCTTTAAGTATTATGCTTAAAGGTTATCATGTGATTTGTTGTAATTGTATTTATTAATGAATATGTGTCTAAGTTATTTGTCCAATGAAGTCTCGTGTGAATTTGGTGAGAGATGAAAGCGCTAACCAGTGTTCCAGTGTGGCTATTAAAGTTGGTTACCTGAGCCTTGCTTCTGCTTTTTTCTCATGTTTCTGGACTTTTAAGCTTGCTGCTTTTGGTTGTGTTTCTTTGTGAGTTGCAGCTTGAGGGAATGGAAAGCTGTATGATAGCAGGAACGAGCTTTACAGTGTTACCAGCAGGTTGTATCTTGAATGATACACCGGGAGGCTCATTCATTACAACAAATGCAACAGAGGTAAATAACCTAACTAGGACTGTCATTGATTTTAATAGTGAAGATCTTCTGAATGGATGTTTAGCTCCCCCAATGAATCCATTTATAATAAACGGTCAATCTAATGCAATGTCTAGCCCGAAAGTTAATTATTCTGAAATGTTCTCTCAACTGGAGAACAGACTTATTAAACTAAAAGCGTCTACAGTGGGATAATCTCTTTTTTGAAAACACCATAAGAGAGAAAAGAGTCTCGAAAGGGTTAAGAATCAATAACCTGCCAGTGGGGAGTGATTTACCTAAAGAACTTGTTGATAAATGGTTGTAAGTGAATCAAAAGGCGGGCTTACAACATATGCAAATTTTACTTAATTTCAATAACATCAATCTTGCCCGGATTAGAGAAACTGTGCGTGAACTAAGTTCTAAACTGAAATCTGTCACATCAGCCGAGAATTTCAACGCTAAGATATGTGCCATTCAAGAAAATCTGATTAAATAGAATGATTCCATAAGCCATCGTAAAAAGAAGAAGTTTGAGAGAGATTATAAAGATTATGAAGGGGGTGTGGCATCAGTGTATGGCTTGATATCGCAAAAAGAAATACAAAAGGATGTGCATGAGATCGCGAGAATAACCAGTGAGAATGGCGTCACCAATATAACAGCAGATAATAGAACTGTGCGGAGATCTGAACGCCTAAATAAAAACACTCAGGTTGCTTCAAAAGTGTCTGGCAAAAGAACTAATAAAACTAACAATGTTGCCAGAAGTGTGAGCGATCTTGATGGAATGGTGAGCAGCCCTGAAAATTTAGTCGGTTCTAATAAGTTTGTTAGTGAAGAGAGGAATGAGTGTGCAATTCGTACAAATACAGCGGGAACAGCTAGTATGAATGGCCAGCAGTTGATTGAAGTTTATCAAAGGAGAAATGATAAAGAAAGAACCTGGGCCCAGGTAACAACCAAAGGGGGGTTCAACAAAATAATAACCGACATCAACAACAACAAAAAAACGGGTTTGTGAGAAAATGGCAGGGCAAGCCGAAATGGAACCACAACAAGCAACAATGGAAAACATAGGTACTATAAATTTAAAAATTGTAAATGTCTCTGATTATTGTTTGTCTGATGTTGAATGCAGTGTGCTAAGTAGAGGTTGGAACTTTGCACCTGCACAAAGAGCTAACAAACTACAGACAATTAATGAGCTAAGAAGCTATGTTAGAATGATAAATTTAAGGCTGCTATTTGGTAGCAGCAATAACAAAAAGTTGCATTTTTATAAGCCAAGTTGTTTTAACCCACCACTACATAAGGATCTAGAAACGTTCTTAAACATGTGTGAGGCACAAATTATTGAAATGTTTGATAAACCAACTGAATAAAAGTATTATAATATGTCTAAATTTGAAAAGGAATGTTTCGATAAACTGTTAAATAATCCAGATGTGCTGTTTATGAGGGCAGACAAAGGAGGTTCTATTGTGGTACTGGATAAAAAAGAATATGATTTAAAGATGTGTGAGTTACTAGCAGATGATAATTATTACAAACAAATCACTATGAAAGAAGTGAAGGAAGGTTATGGAATGATTGATTCATGTGTTGAAGAGTGGTTTCTAACAGGAAAAATAGATGAGACCATGAGAAAAAGTTTAATTAACCATAACCCTAAGTTAAGTAGGATCTTTGGAATGCCAAAGATCCATAACAACTTAGATAATCCACCTCTGCGACTGATTGTTGCCAGTGCCAATAGTAAAACAGAGGCCTTGTCAGTTTTTGTAGGTAGACACCTACAGCAGGTAGTCCCTACTAATACAACATTTATCAAGGACAGCTTTGATTTTCTGTCCAAGATAAGTACCCTAGAGGTCAACAGTACAGACTTAATGGTGACCCTAGATATAAGATCTTTATATACAATGATTCCTAATATAGAAGGAATGGATATGGTCAGGCTAGAACTGTTAAGAACCAAATTGTTTTCTGCCAACACTGTAGGTTTATTAATGGAAATGATAGATTTAATATTATCTTACAATTTTATTAGCTTTGGAAGTGATATTTATGTACAAACCAATGGGGTGGCAATGAGGGCAGCATTGGCACCCAGTTATGCCAATATTTTTATGCATGGTTGGGAACAGCTATACATATTGGAAAGTAGATTTAAAGATAAAATTGTCACAATGTACATATTTATAGATGATATATTTTTGGTGTGGAGAGGAACAAGGATAGATTTTGATGAATTTATAAATTATATAAACAATATTTGTACGTACTTGAAATTCACACACCAAAGTAGTTATGAAGAAGTTAAGTTTTTGGACTTAGTAGTCTATAAAGAAGGAAGTAAATTGGGAACCAAGATATATAATAAAGAAGTACAAAACAATATGTATTTGCATTTCTCTAGCATGCATCCTGAATTTAACAAGCTAAATATTGTAAGAGGTCAATTAAAAAGAATTAGTAACCTGAATAAGAAAGATGAAGACTTTTTAGTGGAAGGAAACTATGTACTAAAATGATTTATAAGGGTTACCCAAAAGAATATGTTGATAAAATATTTCAGGAAGAACTGAAATTTAGAGAAAGTAGGAACTATAGTGTTAGTAATAGGTATAGAAAGGAGTTTAATCATAAGACTTCTATGGCCATTCATAATAGTACTGACTCCAAAGCTATTAAAATGTTATCAGAAATTGGAGTGTGTTTAGAAACAATGAGGAATTATTATCTATAGTAGGTGAAGGACCTAATTTCTTTCAAAAGAGGGCAAAAAGATTTAAAAATTATTTTCAGTCTAAACTCAGTTCTAATTGTGAAACACAAGGCAGATGTGGAATGGTTAAATGTTTTAATTGTAATTTGTGCAACTTGTTATATATTGATAATGAGTATCTAAAAGTGGGAAGTATAACTGTTAAAGTACCAGGATTATTCAACTGCAAAGTGAATAATGTTGTTTATTTGATCACCTGCCTAGAATGTAATGCTTTTTATGTTGGAAAACAACTCAAGAATTATGTAAATGAATGTATGAGCATAAATATGCTATTCAGACAGGGGATGATAGAAATGCTATGTATAAACATTATAAAGTTAAGAAATGTAAAATCAATTATAAATTTATAGTATTTGAAAAGTTAAAAAATATAGCATTTATAGTTAACACAGAAGAAGAATTGGGTTGGTTAGAGTATGATTGGCAGGTGAAACTAAATGCATGCTTCCCACCTGGGTTAAATAACAGAGAGGAATTTATAATGTATTTAAAAATAAGGGGTTTTAAACAATAATTTAGTTAAGAAAAGGGGTTTTAAACACTGATGTTTTTAGATGGCTTAGTTTTATGAAATAGTAGAGTGTATCTTTAAGTATTATGCTTAAAGGTTATCATGTGATTTGTTGCAATTGTATTTATTAATGAATATGTGTCTAAGTTATTTGTCTGATGAAGTCTCGTGTAAATTTGGTGAGAGACGAAAGCGCAAACCAGTGTTCCAGTGTGGTTATTAAAGTTGCTTTCCTGAGCTTTGCTTCTGCTTTTTTCTCAAGTTTTTGGACTTTTAAGTTTGCTGCTTTTGGTTGTGACTATCTACAAATGGCCTGGTCCTGTCCATATCAACCACCCACTTGACAACCATTTTCTTTTCACTTACTCATCTTTTATTCTTCTTTGATATTTTCCCTCTTTTCTGTCCATTTCTCTCTACCATGTAATTCTACTGTATTATTCCTACATTTAAAAACACAAAAGTTATTCTAATACTATGTCTCTTTTGTTAAATACTGAGAGTCTATCTCATACATGGTTTTCTTTTGTAATATTATTTTCACTGCTTTGAAAAATGCAGTGCTATGAATTGTAGTAAACATATCTTATTTTATTTTATTTATTTTTTTTTTTTTTTTATTTTTTTTTTTATTTTACATTTGTTGACCGGGCTAGTCCAACTGGATACATGTCCATTTTCAGTGGAGGCCCGGGGAGAAAAGCTCCAAGGTCATAGTTAGTTTAACAAAAACATTGATGTTGATACACAAGATAATCTGCTGGTTAATACATATACAATTATAAACCTCATACATATACAATTATAAACCTATAACATGTGAGTACAATTAAATACACTGATGCTTACAGACCAAATAAGAGAAAACAAGAATTATTAAATGATTTCACGAGGTACAGATTTGAACAGCCAGACAAGGAGGGCTAAAATAGAGTGTTCTTTGGTTTTTGGGTTAGGCGGAGGCTGAGAGAAGCCTAGGTACGGAGACAGTAGCTTATTAGTCTGGACTGGAGCAAGGGCATAACCATTTGGATTTCAAGTATGCTTTAAGATGTAATTTAAATTGGTGCTGAGAGGGCATAAGTCTTAGGTTGTTTGGTAGGGCGTTCCAGGATTTGCCAATGGAATTGGCATATAGTGCATCACCACCAGCATTGTTAGATTTAATGGTCCTTACTTGTAGACTTTTGGAAGACCTGAGGGAGTTTAGGTTGGAGTAAGGGGTAAGTATTTTGTACAGTGAGGGAGTTTTACTTGGATGGTTAATAATTTTAAAAGCCTCAGTTAGCTGGTTGAATTTGAGTAAATCTTATGTTTAGTATTTGTACATCTGACCACTATGTATTTTTGTATATCTTTTGAAAGTTTGTAAATTGTCTACAATTTTTCTCCTCTGGTCTCCACTGAAAATGGGACACTGAATCAGTTGGATTAACCCAGATAACAAATGTCAAGTAAAATAAATAAATAAATAAACCTCGTTGATAGGGTTGCCATCTGTACAGCTCTCAACCAATCAGGACAAATCTAATTAGAATCACGGACAATCAAGTACATTTTTAAACTATATTAGAACTTTTAAGCTGATACATTGACAGATAAGAGAATGTGAATTAATATAAATATTCTGAAGCAAAAGAAGCGCATAAGTCTAATTATTGTCATTATTTATTAAGTGAAATGTGTCACCTTTTGTCTAACAGTCACCAACTTTAGGCGGGATTAACAGGGACAGAACTAAAATATGAGTAAAAATCGGGGACTTTTGAGAGGTTTGGCCATCTGTCTCACACTTCCTGAAGAATAGTACTGAGTTCTGTCATGTGTGTGTGTGTGTGTGTGTGTGTGTGTGTGTGTGTGTGTGTGTGTGTGTGTGTGTGTGTGTGTGTGTGTGTGTGTGTGTGTGTGTGTGTGTGTGTTTCAGGTGGGGCGGGGGGTATGAAAATGGTAAATGTGTTGATGCTTTCCAAAAATTACAAGAAAAATATTTTCTGACCTTTATCTAAATGTCTAAATGTCACATACATCTTTGACACTACATTTAAGTCACCTTAATATAAACAACCAACATGTAAAGCTTAGCATTTCAATACTGTGATGCTGCTTGTGTAAATTTGTCAGAAAATGTGACAACTGCATTTGAACCTTTCACTGATCTAATTGTTTGGTTTGCTATGAAGGGCATGGTTTCATTGGAAGCAGCTGTGAATCAGTATAAGTTCTCTTCCAATCTGCAATAAAGAATGGAGAAAAGTTTCACACCTGTCTTTTTTCTTGCAGCTACTGACCTCCTGACATCAGCAAGACTAATTTCCAATACAATATTGTCAGCAGTACCTAACAAAGTAAACAACAAATTCCTCTGCAAAGTATGTGCAAAGTTAAGGTTTAAAAAGTGTGTGGGCTTTCCCTTCCTTTGATTCCAAGGGAAGGAAATAAAAGTTTTAGAAAGTACAAGCAGGTCTCTATTACCTACACAACACTGGAACCATATGGTAGGGAGAAAAACAACCTAAGGTTGAGTTCAGCTATAGGAGAAGGTGGAGTTTTCCTTTAATCATAGTCAGGACTGCATCTCTGTGTACTATGGAGCTGATCATCAGGACTTCTGAAAAGGCATATACATCAATAAATCTAGTGGCAAAGTACCTGTGAAAAGAACTGTCCATTCCATATGTGGTTAGAGTCACCCACAGTCTATCAGGCATTCTAGGACTAACAACTGTGTCCCATAGAGGGAAGCTACAGAGGCAAGACAAGACAACCATTCCACTGCAGAGATTTGAATAGGATTAGAATTATGGCCATGATCACCCACGAAAAACAGCCAGCAGCTGCTTGTCATAACAATGTGTAGTAAAGCCACCCTGTTTATGATATCTATTGTTTATACAGTTTCCTAAGCAGAAAATGTAACTATTAATAACAGTGTGTGTATGTTTGCTTATATATGAAAGGAACATGAGTAGGCAGTAATTGCAGACTAATCATGATTCTTCAGAGCAAACTACAACTGGCTTATATGTAGCAAGGCACTGCTTACTCAAAAAAAACTGCAGTTGTCACTTTTGTGAGTGTGCAATAGGTGAAAAAAACTGCCCCATCATTCTGAATGATCTTTTTTAAATGAATACTATAGACAGACATTTTGCCTTATCTTGATTACTGAGTAGCAAGCATTGATTATTTTGTTTTGACCTAAAATGATTTCTCTATCCCTAATGCATTCTAATTCCCCAGAAAATAAGACTTATTTGCATTTCTGAAGGCTGGCAACTTAGCCATATAGAATTGTGCAGATAATTCTGTCATTTGTAAATATAAATGTTGAAATACAGGCTTGTTTTCTTAAATGAAAGAATATGCTGTGAACTGTTGAACTTAAAACAATGTAGCAACATTGCCCTCTGCTGTAAAGAAAGCTAAGTCAAGCATTTCTTGTCTGTCCTTTGAAATTAAAATTATTTCATGTCTGTCCCTTTGAAGTTAGAATTTAGAGTCGATGAGTCAGGAGTGATGCATCCTGCCTATTGTTTTAACTTAAGGAATAATTACTAGAGTCTACATGTGGAATGTCTTTTATGGCTGTAGTTTCCTGCAGGTGCAAGATAACAATTATGTAGTATCTGTTAGCCTGGGAACACCAGGAAAGTGTGAAAGGGTGTAATGGAAATAAGGACTGAAAATAGCAATTTAAACACAGAGAATCAGAAGGGATTAAGCATTTTTGTATTGACCATCCAACTCACAGTACTGTCTTGCTCATATGTAAGTTATCTTAGACTTGTGTTTTCTTATAGAAATAGCTAGGAACTAGGAAGATTAGACTAAGTGTTTTTCTGAGATGTCAGAACTGTACTACTGAATTATTTTAAGTATTTTTGTGTGATCTCTGAACTCTTGACTAGCACTGTATAGTAGAACGTATTGTCTTGTGGTTTTAATTATTTATTATTAAATATTTTAAAACATTTCAACTGTGGCTGTTTTGTGTAGAGATAAATTAAGCTCCAAGAGTACATTGCATGTATATAAGGATCATGTACCAAGTCACTCTAATAAGCTTTGACTGTTTAGTTATACTACCAATAGTATAATAATAGTGCACAGTAATAACTGGACACCTTTTTAAGGGCCTTTGAGTAGCTGATAAATATTAGCTGGATGGTGGCAGGAATTTCTACTGTATGGTCTGGGTAAAAGGGGCACAGCTGGAGAACCTGTGCCAGCCTTCCCCAGAAGTGTCTGTGTGGTTGTATAAACTCTTGTCTCAAAGTGTGTGTGTGTCAGCTACTTAGGCAGGGACATGAAACACTGGTTGGACAGAGAGGGTGCTGGAGATTTTAGCTTGCCCAGCTGGCTGAGATCTGGACCCTATAGCTGTGCCAGTGGGTTATCTTATTGGGGACCTGGAGAGCAAGGGAGCGATCAGCCATGGACTGACTGTGATCTCTGTGTGCTCTTAAGGGAAATTGCACTTTACTTTGTGTATTTGTTATCCTTTCCTCATATATGAGATGCCCTCTCTGGTGCTAGTGGTGAGGATTGAAGCTCCTTGATTGCTGGGCCAGGGCATGGGCATCACATTTGTGGTTTGGCAATGGTGGGATATCCACATCACATATTAATTAGTTGGCAAATACTAATTGTCTTGTAGTGGTGTGGGTAGATTGAATTCCTGTAACTTGTGTACAGTGAGCTTTGAAGGTGTTTTGTAATATCAGCCACGTAGTGAATACTCAGAGTTGAAATCACAATTGTTTTATTTCTTTTGTTAGCTTAGTTAGTCAGGATGAACAGGCAGCATGTCAGCAGTGGAGTATGGAAAGCTGACAAGGAGCCAGCTGGCGGAGATGTGCCAGGCTAGGGGACTGATGCATGGAAAACTGACTAAGGCAGACCTGATTACAGCCTTGGTTACAGCTGCATCAGAAATCAGCAACCAGGAGGACAATCAGACTGGCAGTGGAGATATAATACCCTCAGAGAATGGTCAGTTCAACCTTTCTGCAGTGGACTTAAAATCCCGCTGGAGCTAAAGAGACTTGAGTTGGAGGCCAGGCGTGTGGAATTAGAAACAGCTGAGAGACTGAGGTATCTAGAGAATGAGGAGAATGAGAAACTGTTATGTGTGCAGGCTGAGGAAAAGGAGAGGCAGAGGCAGCATGAGAAGGAGATGCTGACTCTTCGCCAGAGTCATGGAGGTAGTGGGGAAAGGAGTAACTGGACCCCAGAAGCACAAAAGGTCAGTACATTTCTTCCGCAGTTTAAAGAGGGGGATAATTTTGATAGTTTCATTCATATGTTTGAGAGGGTATGTAAACAGTATGAAGTTGACCAAGATCTCTGGGTATGGTCCTGCCCCCCTTACTCCATGGTAAAGCTGTAATTCTATTATCTAAAATGTCTGATGTTGCATGTTTTGATTATACTGCTGTAAAAATTGCCTATTAGAGTTTTTTAAGCTATCACCTGAAACGTATAGGAAAAAAGTTTCATGAGCATAGACGCAAGGCAGATGAAAGTGTGTGTGAATATGTTGCCTGATTGAGCACTTATTTCCATAGGTGGGTGAGTGGATGTCAGGTCACCACTTTTGAAGGGCTGGCAGACCTTTTGGTGAGTGAATAAGCCTTTATCACTTAGCCTGAGGACATGAGAATCTGGTTAGCTGATAGACAATGTACTACTTCAGGTGAGTTGGGGAAGAAGGGAGACCTATACCTGGCAAGCAGGGCAGCCCTGCACAGGAAGGGGACCCCCAGTACTGCTCATGGGTCTAAAGGAACCCATGGTGGGCAGCACAGACTGCCACAACAAAATCTGCCAGTAGCAGGGGAAGCCACTAGTCTAGGTACACGTCCAGGAGCTAGGGTTAAATGTTTTGAATGCAACCAGTGGGGCCATGTAGCATACAGGTGTCCATGGAGGCAAGGTGGGGAACCAAAGGTGAGGGAGCCAGTAAGTGGGAAAGACAAAATTCCAATAGTAGGTTGTCTTGAGACAACAGGGGTACTGAACTACCATCCTGCAGATGTCCTGATAGGGAAGGATTTGTATGAGGCAATACCATGTGCTTATGCAGTTACACATAGTCAGGCTTGGAGAGAAGCATGTGGGTCTGGTAGCCTGGGGGAAACCCAGACAGACTGCATACGTGCAGCCAGGACTGGTGAGGTGGTTACTTCAGGGAGGGAGCTACTCTGTAGCAGTGAGACTAAAGGCAAATCACAGTTGCTTGTGGGTACTGATGTTCCCTTGGACAGAGTGATTGCAAAGGTAGAGGTGAGTAGTAGTACCCAGGCTGACAGTGAGGCATCACTGTCAGAGGATGCCAGACATCCTGTGGAAGGAGAGCTGGGAAGAGTTACAAGGAGAGAGTTGAGACAGGCTCAGCTCTCAGACCCTACATTGCAAGGCCTGAGGCATGTAGCTAGGGAGACACCTAATTCTCAAGAAAAGTGGGAATCTGTATACTGGGACAAAGGGTTACTATACACAGAGTGGACCCTTGAGGGAGGGCTAGAAGGTGAGAAAGTACAGCAGTTGGTAGTGCCTAGAGCCTACCATCTGGCGCTTCTAGCCATAACCCATGATATTCCCTTTGCAGGTCATATGGACATAAAACATACAAAGAGGTGTATTATGCAGAACCTCTATTGACCTGTAATTTCCAGAGATGTAACAGGGTACTGCAGGACCTGTGAGCAGTGCCAAAAGGTAGGCAAGGCAGGAGACAAGGTGAGAGCTCTTTTGATGCCTTTGCCTGTGATTGAGGAGCCATTTCAGAGGGTAGCTATGGATATTGTGGATCCTCTGAGTACCCCAAGTTCCACAGGGAAATAGTATATCCTAGTGGTAGTGGATTATGTTACATGATACCCTGAGGCAGTGGCTTTGTCTTCCATTGATGCAGAGAAGGTGGCAACTGCTTTGTTAGAGATTTTTAGCAGGGTAGGTTTCCCAAAAGAAATACTGACTGACAGAGGTGCCAATTTCATGTCAGACCTGCTGGCTAGACTGTGGAAGTCCTGTGGGGTGAAGCACATGAAACCACCCCCTACCATTCCCAGACTAATGGTCTTGTTGAGAAGTTAAACTCTACAATCAAGTCCATGCTACAGGCATTTGCAGCTCCGTTTAAGCGGGAGTGGGACAAATATTTGCACCATCTGTTTGCTTACAGAGAAGTTCCCAGAAATCCACAGGTTTTTCACCCTTTGAGTTGCTGTATGGGCATAGGGTGAGGGGACCTCTAGATTTAATTTGAGATGAGTGGGAAGGTGAGTGCAGGTCTCACAAGGAGTCTGTTGTGGCATATGTCCTAAACCTCAGGACAAGGCTCAGGGAATTCATTGGCTTGGCCCAGGAGAACCTGGCAGAAGTGCAGCAACAGTAAAAGGTGTGGTATGACAGGAATGCTTGAGCTAGAGAGTATGCTGTGGGGCAGCAGGTAATGGTTCTCATTCCTGTCAGACACAACAAGCTGCAAGCAGCTTGGAAGGGAGCCTACAAGGTGGTAAGAAAGGTAAGTGATGTTAACTACATGGTGGAACTACTAGGCAGATGGCAGGGACACAAATTGTACCATGTTAACATGATGAAACCTTACCATGATAGGCATTTCTTTGTGCTGAGCATTTGCAGTGGATTGCAGGAGGAGTCTGAGGGAGATCTGGGGACTGATCTCCTCAGTAAGGCTCAGGCTGACACCTCAGTGGAAGGGGTAGCAGTGTCCCAGCAGCTATCTCTTACTCAGGTACAAGAAATCCAAGCAGTGTTGCAGGAATTTGGGGACATGTTCACTAGGAAACCAGGGTGCACCCACCTGGTGCAGCACCAGGTAGATACAGGATCCCAAAAGCTTATTAGGCAGGCCCCTTATAGAGTGCCTGAGAGAGTCAAACAGACACTGAGGGAGAAGGTATAGAAGAGGTTGGAACTAGGGGTGATTCAAGAGTCCAACAGTCCCTGCTCCTCCCCAGTGGTGCTGGTGCCAAAGAATGATGGCAGCACCAGGTTCTATGTGGACTACAGGAAATTAAATAGTCACACAGAGTCAGATGCTTACCCAATGCCTAGGACAGATGAGGCCCTAGAGCAGCTGGGTGGGGCCACGTATCTTACAATTTATTTATTTATTTATTTTCAGTTTGATTACCGGGGAAGTCCACTGGGCCAAGAAGTGCCCATTTTCAGTGGAGGCCCGGGGAGAAAAGCTCCATGAACAGTATAATACAATATAGGTTACAAAATGCAAATAAAGGTTGCAAAGTGAAATACCATACAGTATAGGTTGCAAAATAGAAAATAAATGTTACAAAGTGAAATACAATAGTAGGGTTCATACATTCGAGAGTTGCAGAGTGTAATATACATTATGAGACAGTTTAACAACTTGACGACAGAGTGTTTTTTTTTTTTTTTTTTTTTGATGAAACAATATTTACATGCTTGTAATCAAATAAAGTCTGCTAGTTATGGATCTTTTGAGAAATAAGAATAAGTATGATAGTATAGTGGAGTGGGGGTAAGGAGAGCTTAGTAGGGAGTCACTAGAATTGAAGTGGGGTGAAAGCAGGAGCATTTCCATTTGGAAGATAGGTGAAGAAAAAGTTGAGTTTTGAAGGATTCAGTGTTGGGTATAGTCCTAAGTGAAGGAGGCAGAGAGTTTCATTTTTTACCTAGAGAAAAGGAGAGTAAAAGCTGGCCAGCGGGTCGTTTGGGTTTAAGAATGGAGATTAGGTTTTGGTGTTCAGATCTCAGTGATCTGTTAGGGATGTATGGAGGAAGGATGTCCTTTAAGGCTGGGCATTTATCAGGGGAGAATATTAGTTTGTGAGCAGTGGTTAGTTGTAGATAGTCTAGGTGGTTAGGGAGTTCTAACCAGTTCAGAGAGTGAAGGCTGAGGCAGTGCTGAGATGATGTTTTGGATTTGGTGGCAAATTTAGAGATCTTATTATAGCAAGCTTCGAGCTTAGAGGTGTTGGTAACAGACAAATTGGTTAGAAGAGGGGCTCCATATAGAAGGGAAGGTAGGTGGTTGCCAGGGTATGCCTAGTGGAGATGGAAAGAAAGTGATTGTTCCTATATAGCATACCTAGCTTTTGGTGGGTTTTCTTTATGTTTTGTTGTATGTGAAGATCAAATTTGAGGTGTTCATCTATGGTAATACCAAGAAGTTTTGCAGAGGGGACCACTTCAATGGCAGTGTTAGTTTGGCTTAGGACATTGAAAGTGTGTTTGTCCAAAGAGGAAACCTTGGAGGGGAGAAAAATTAGTATTTTTGATTTATTGGAGTTGAGAGAAAGGTGGTTTTGGTGCATCCAGTTCTCTGTAGTGGTAAAGGCTAATTGGGTTTTGGTCAGTAGTTCAGGAAAGTTTGGGGCAGAGCAGACCAAGGTAGAGTCATCAGCGTATTGGATGACTGTGGTGTCAGGGATGAAGGTGTGAAGGTTATTTATAAAGATGTTGAAAAGCATGGGTCCAAGGATGGACACCTGAGGAATGCCAGTAGGTGTAGGCAAGAAGGAAGAGAAAGAGTTCTTCCATTTGAATGCTTGATAGGTAACTGAAGAACCAGGAAAGAGTATTTGGGGAGAGATTGAGATTAGCCAGATGATGAAGAAGGTGAGTGTGGGAGATGGTGTCAAAGGCTTTTGAAAGATCTAGCAGTACTGTGGATACAATGAGTCCAGAGTCTCGTGCTTGATTGACAGTTTCTAGGAAGGATAGTAGGGCAGTTATGGTACTGTGGCCAGGACGGAAAACATGCTGGGTGGGTGTTAGGATGTGATTTTGAATTAGATAAGTTAAAAGATGGTGGTGGACACATTTTTCTAGAATTTTAGATATTGGAGAGAGTAGGGCGATGGGGCGGAAGTTAGAAATAGTGGTGTTTTTCCCTCCTTTGTGAAGAGGTAGGATGTAGGCTGAGCGCCAGAGTTTTGGTACGTATGACTCATTTAAGGATCTATTAATCAGAATACTAATTGGGAGAGCGATACCTTCAGCTGCATGTTTGAGGAAGGAAGAGGGAATGTTGTCAGGGGCATTAGAGCATGGCTTTAGCTTGGATAGAAGCTTTTTTATAAAAGTGGTGGAAACAGATTTGAGATGAAAATTGAGGGGATTGTTGTTTGGGTTGTTGGGTGAAGTGAAAGGGGAGTTAGGTGGGTTGTTATTAGGGAATGTTTTGGTTAGCTTAGCTATGGATTCAGTAAAGAAGGTATTGAAGTGGGAGCTCAGTTCACTGTCAGATAGATTAGGGTCAGGGCAAGGGTTGTTTTGAGATCCGGGATGAAGTAGGGAGTTGACTGATTTCCAGAATTGTTTTGGGTTTTTATTGTTATTGGACTGAAGTTTATTATAGTAGTGTTTTTTGTCCTTGGTAATAAGTTTTTTTACTTGGTTGTGAAGTTGGGTATATAGGAGTAAGGTAGAGGACAATTTATTTTTCTGATAGAGCTTCCAGGATTTGTCTTTGTGACGCATAATTTGTTTAGTTTCTTTGGTCAGCCATGGTGCAGAATTAGTTTTGATTTGCTTATTTCTTAGGGGGGCTAGGGAGTTAAGAGTATTTAGGAAGATAGAGTTAAAATCCTCAACAGCATTGTCGAGTGGGAGGGTATTTAGAGGTTGCCAGTTAATTTGTTTAAAGATGTTAGAAAAAATTAAGGGGTTGAAGTTGCTGAGGTTACGAGTTTGAATGTAGAGATGTTGGTATTGGATGGAGCTACTTGATCGATGGATGAAGGCAGGGAGATGGTCACTGAAGGTGTCAGGGATAGTGCCACAGAGAGCGATTTTGTTTGGATGGGAGACTAGAATCCAATCTAAGATGGACCCTGGGGGGTGATTTTTGTTAGGGCGAGTAGTTGAAGAGATTACTTGGGTGAAGTTTAGAAGGTTAATGGAAAGTGAGGGGGATGGTGTCTTAATTTTATTCCAGTCGATATTGACATCGCCTAGAATATAGGTTTCATATTTTATTTGAGTTGAGGCCCAGTATAGAATATCTTCAAGGGTGGAGATATTGTTGCCTGGGGAGATGTATAAGGAAATGAAGCAGATATTTTTATGTTTATTTAATCGGAGAAGGCTTGCTGTGATTTCGGAATTTTTGAAATTAGGGGTAGGGATTTGAAGAGGAATTAGAGAGAGAAGATTGGAGTAAATTAGAGCAGAGCCTCCGCCTTTTTTGTTCAAACGGTCACTTCTGAGGATATGATAACCAGGAGGTAATATTTCAGAGTCAGTGATATGGGGTTTTAGCCAAGTTTCAGAGATGGCTAGGATGTCGGGTTGATTGTGATTAATCAAGGCTTGTACATGGTGACATTTGTTGTTAAGGCTCTGAGCATTCATAGTGAAGACCTTCAGAGTGCTAAGGGGGGGGGGGGAAGTAGGAGGAGAAGAGAAAGGGTGGGTAGTGTTATTTGTTGTAGGTGAGGAAGAGGGTGGAGGAATGGAGTAGTTTGTGCTGAGGCAAGGGCCAGGGTTAGGATGAATGTCTCCAGATAAGGCTAGGACATTGTAGGTGATATGTTTTGGTCTGTAAGGTTTGTATAGTAGGTATGTGTTAGGGTTTAGAAGAAGTTTCAGAGAGAGAGTTTTAGTTGAGGTATAGAATAGTTTGTGATGAAAAAGATGCAATAGGTTGGGTGGAATAAGGGAGGAGGATATGGAGTGAAAGTGAGGGAGTTGGAGAGGTTGTGGTTGGGGGTTAGGGATAGTTTGAGTAGGAGGGAGGAATGGAGGAGCATTATGGGAGTAAGAAGTAGCAAGATACAGAGGTATTAGTAAGATGAGAAGGGAGCTAGGGAGTTGAATAGTTAAGGGGAGTTGGTAGGGCATGTTAGGATAGGGTAGGGTAATGTACAGTGAAGAGAAGAATAATGTGGAATGCTAGTTGAGAAGGGAAGGTCTAGAAAGGAATGGAGAGAGTTAGATATTGTAGGCAAGAATAATGGAAGAATGAGTGTATAGGGGTATAGGAAAATTGTAGTGGGAGGAGTAGTAGTGGGAGGGGAAAGAGAGGTGGCGTGCTCTCTGATTAGAGAATAGGGGAGGAGTAATTGGAAGATGACTGTGATTGGATAGTAGGTTTGATAGGAGGAGTTTGTTAGGTATAAATGTAGATGTGCTGGAGCAGGTGGGAATTGGGGGCAGGGTAGGGGAGCGGAGTGAGCCCGTAGGGCGAACAGAGCGGGTTCAGACAGGTAAGTGAGCCAGTCAGCCAAAAACTAACAGTAAGCAGTTGATTACTGAGTTCCTTAGTTGAGACAGGGTAGGTCAAGGGGGATAGGTAATATTGGTCGTGAAGGTAAGTAGTAGCAAAGCAAAGTAAGCAGTGAGTAGCAGGGAGAGATAGGGCAGAAAGACAGTTCACAAGCCTAGGACAGAAACATTAAAAAGCTATGGAGATCAGGGAAGAATGGAAGAGTTACGTACTGTCCTAGTTTAGAATGCCATCTAGTGGTCAGTTAGAGTAATAACAACAGAGGCAAGTGAGCAGAGAGATATATCAGGGTTAGGGAAGGCTCTTAAAGAATAGTTTCAGGAGACAGCACAGAAGTGATAAAGGATCTAATTGCTAGGGGATAGAGAGGGGAGAGAATGGCTGCTGGGTATCCTGGCTAAGGTAGCATATAGTACGTACATTAGATATTAAGCAAGTGTTTAAATAATACCACTTTTAACACATACTTTCTTGCCTCCTAATGAACAGGGTTAATTAAGCAGGATGGCAAGTCTTTATGCTATAGTAGACATGAATGGATTTGGTCTGCAGGGAGTCCTTTCACCAAGTAGGTATGTTCAAGGTTTAGTGTAGGATAGAAGTTTCAAACCTAGGAACAGTGGGGACAAGGGGAAAAAAATAGTGAAGGGGTACGAAAGAGATATTCAGAATAGGGTAGTGCAGACAAGCATGCAGGTCAAACAAGTTAACAGGTAGTAAATACAGTAGTGGTAGTACTCAGTAGATTTTAGTTCATACAAACAGTTGAAAAATATTCATAGCAACATGTACAGATACAAAGCAAAGCATACCGACATCTATTCAAGCAGACATTAGAAAACATTCATTGTAAAGTTAGCAGGTGGAATGTAGGGCATCCCAGCATATATTCAAGCTAGCAATAGGTACACAGTAATCATACAATTAGAGAAAGGTCTTAAGCAGTATGCAACAGTCAAGCTAGGTATTACTAGAAAGAATACAACCAACTGGAGCTAGGTTCTGAGTGGTGAGGGCAGTAAGCTAAGGTAGTTAATTATAAGAGAGGCTAGTGGGAATTATATATGTACAGTCTTTGCTTGAGCAACTTAACGAGCTAGCATTTAAGCAGGACAGTTGTAAGCCATGTGCCCACGATAGTGAAAAACTAGCATATATTAGGTTAAATGGGGAGGCTGTGTTCTTTTGGTGATTTAACAGTGCTGTATTACAATTTAGCAGATACAACTAGGCTTTTGAGCATACGCTCAGTTCATAATACTAGCCCAAGCACTGATAAAGCAGACTCGGAAGCTGGGACCCGATAAGCCCTGCAGCCACAGAAAAACATAAGCCGTTACGCTAATAGCCGAGGAGCTGAAGCATTACTTCAGCATTGATCTTTCCAAGGGTTACTGGTAGGTGCCCTTGATTTCCAGTGCTAGAGAGAAGTCAGCCTTTGTGACTCCTTTTGGCTTGTATGAGTTCACAAAAATGCCCTTTGGGATGAAGAATGCCCTAGTGACTTTCCAGAGGCTGGTAGATCATATCCTAGTAAGAGCCAAAGGTTTGCCTTTGCTTACCTAGATGATATTGCCATCTACAGCCGTTTCTGGCCAGAGCACCTTCAGCATGTCAAGGAGGTGCTGGGCAGACTACAAGGGCAGGGTTGACCATTAAGCTGAGCAAATGTCAGGTGGGTATGGCAGAGGTCTCCTACCTAGGACATAGAGTGTGGAGTGGTAAGATAAGGCCAGAACCTGCCAAAGTGGAAGCTATTCAGGCATGGCCTGCACCTGTTACTAAAAAGCAGGTGAGGGCATTTTTAGGGACAGCAGGGTACTACAGAAAGTTCATCCCCAGTTATTGTACCATAGCTGCTCCCCTCACAGACCTAACAAGTAAGAACAGGCCAGATAAGGTAGTGTGGACCCCAGCATGTGAGCAGGCATTCCAGAAGCTTAAAGAAGCTTTGGCAGGACCCCCTGAGTTAGCCAGTTCAGATTACAGCAAATAATTTGTTGTGCAGGTGGATGCTTCAAATCATGGGGTGGGGGTTGTACTGAGCCAGATTTCCCCAGAGGAGGAAGAGCACCAAGTGGTTTATTTCAGTCGTAGGCCCCAACCCAGGGAGGGAAGCTATGCAGCTGCAGAAAAGGAATGTCTAGCCATAGTTTGGGCATTGCAGAAACGTCAGCCTTATCTGTATGGAAGGAAATTCACTGTTATGACAGATCACAACCCCCTAATATGGTTAAACAGAGCCGGCCAGCAAAATGACAAGTTACTAAGATGTAGCCTAGGGTTCCAAGCATATGATATGTCAATGCAGCACCGCAGTGGGAATTGCAATGCCAATGCTGATGGGCTCTCAAGGCAGGGAATGGAGTAGGTTTACTCAGATAGACCTGACCCTCTTAAGCAGCATTTCTCAAGGGTCACTTGAAAAACTAGCTTGAGTTCTCCAGGGGGGAGAAATGTGAAGGCTGCCAGCCTAGCCAGATAAAATTGTGCAGATAATTCTGTCATTTATAAATGTAAATGTTGAACTACAGGCTTGTTTTCTTAAATAAAAGAATATGCTGTGAAATGTTGAACTTAAAACAATATAGCAACATTGCCCTCTGCTGTAAAGAAAGCTAAGTCAAGCATTTCTTATCTGTCCTTTGAAATTAAAATTATTTCATGTCTGTCCCTTTGAAGTTAGAATATGGAGTTGATGAGTCTGGAGTGAAGCATCCTGCCTATTGTTTTAACTTAAGGAATAATTACTAGAGTTTAAATGTGGAATATCTTTTATGGCTGTAGTTTCCTGCAGGTGCAAGATAACAATTATGTAGTATCTGTTAGCCTGGGAACACCAGGAAAGTGTGAAATGATGTAATGGGAATCAACACTGAAAATAGCAATTTAAACAGAGAGAATCAGAAGGCATTAAGCATTTTTGTCTTGACCATCCAACTCATAGCACTGTCTTGCTCATATGTAAGTTATCTTAGACATGTGCTTTCTTTTAGAAATAGCTAGGAACTAGAAAGGTTAGCCTAAGTGTTTTTCTGTGATGTCAGAACTGTACTATTGAATTATTTTAAGTATTTCTGTGTGATCTCTGAACTCTTGACTAGTACTGTGTAGTAGAAAGTATTGTCTTGTGGTTTTAATTATTTATTATTAAATATTTTAAAACCTTTCAACTGTGGCTGTTTTGTGTAGAGATAAGTGAAGCTCTAAGTGTACATTACATGTATATAATGATCCTGTACCAAGTCACTCTAATAAGCCTTGACTGTTTAGTTATACTACCAATTGTATAATAATAGTGCACAGTAATAATTGGACACCCTGTTTAGGGCCTTTGAGCAGCTGATAAATATTAGCTGGGTGGTGGCAGGGATTTCTACCATATAGTCTGGGTAAAAGGGGCACAGCTGGAGAACCTGTGCCAGCCTTCCCCAGAAGTATCTGTGTGGTTATATAAACTCTTATCTCAAAGTGTGTGTGTGTCAGCTACTTGGGCAGGGACATGAAGCACTGGTTGGACAGAGAGGGTGGTGGAGATTTTAGCTTGCCCAGCTGGCTGAGATCTGGATCATATAGCTGTGCCAGTGGGGAGTCTTATTGGGGACCTGGAGATCAAGGGAATGACCAGCCCTGGACTGACTGTGATCTCTGTGTGCTCTTAAGGGAAATGGCACTTTACTGTGTGTATTTGTTATCCTTTCCTCATATATGAGACGCCCTCTCTGGTGTCAGTAGTGATGATTGAGGCTCCTTGATTGCTGGGCCAGAGCACGGGCATCACAGCATTTATTTAAGATTTTTCAATACTCAGAATTACTGTTAATTTTCAGAATCTCTGGATAGACTACCTGAATTTAAATTTCTAGTGACACTCTCTGGTTTGGGTTTTTGTTAGGTTTTAAGCCACTGTGGTGACTGTGTACCATAAAAGAACAGTAAATTCCAAGATGCTTAAAATGTTTGTAAGCTCACTGGATGGAAAAGAACAGAGAATATAAATGCCTTGCTATATGGGTCTTTCCTTGGCTAAAAACTCTTAAAATCTAACAACAGTGCTGAAGTAAGAGCCTGGAAGATACATTCCTAAAGAGAATCATGACATTTAATTTAAACCCAATATGATCTGCAATGACAATACAGAATAAGACAGAAATGTCACAGAACAGAACTCATGTATAAGTGTTATTTCTTATTTATTGTCTTTTGTTTACTGGGACATATTTACAATAACCAACAATGAAAATTAAATATTGTAAGCATTACTTTTCAGATAGTATTGAGACAAATAGTAAAGATAATTTTTAGAAGTTATATAATTTTACATAAGTCAAAGACATGTTAATAAGTAAAAGCTAGAGAAAGAAGAGTAATGATAACACACATAGGTTAATTATATGTATATTGGCATTAGTGAGGAGGATGACACTACAGCATGGATAGGAAATAGAGGAGAAGAAAGGGTATAAGCAGAAATATTCAAGAAAGACATAATTAGAAAAAGTTCTGATAGTGCAGAAGTTGAGATAACAGTAGGTAGATAGTTAAGATGAGGTGGGTAAGGAGTGGTATTAGTAGGAGAGGATTAAGGATATGGGTTAGTTGGAGGAGCAGTAGTTGGGATGAAAGAAAAAGAGACAGGGATAAAAATGATGAAAGATGTTAGTGTGATTGAACTGTGAATAAAATATTGAAATTAATTCTGCTGTAAATATGCTGAAAGATAAAGCATAAAATAAAAAGTTTGCTTTAATGTGGGAATATAGCTTAGCAATGTAAAATGGCATTCATGCTGTGTGACATAGCCCTGGATGAAATAAGTGAAAAACAAGGAACATATATTAATGGACACAAGATATTTCCTGAAAGATGTTTTTTCAATATCAGCAGCAGAACAGTTTGATGTATTCTCACAGATGCTTCCTTTCAGACTACTGTAAATGTACATGGCTTTTTAGAATCATCACAAAACAATTCTGAAAGGCAAATGTGTGCACTCTCACATCAGCAGAAGTGCTTCCAAGTAAATATTAAATGGTTTCACAGGACAATAGAAAAGTCTGAAAACAGACATTATGTAATTTTCTACAAAACCCCCAAAAAAGATACCAAGAGAAAAAAATAGGATCTAAAGTGCGTGACTAAAAGAGTATATAAGAACTGTAAATCAAACTGTGTTACTGGTATGTAGGAACTTAAGTTCCAAGGTAATTGGAAACTGAAAAAGTATCTTCCATTCTGATCATAAACTAAAACTTTGTACATTTATGCTACAAACTGACAGAGAAGTATGTGTCATTTGTTATAAAAATAAGTTATGTATTAGTAGCTGTGCTTACAGTAAAATAGTATTGTGCTGCAAAATATATTTCTTTTTCAGTGTGCAATTTGCAAGGCTCAGTGCTTTAAACAAACTACAGATGCAGTCATGCAAAACTCTGTGTAATAACCAGACTCTGATTCAGCAGTAAACAGCCATCAAGACTGTGTGTCTTAAGAAGACTTTGGTTCCAGTCCAGTACAGCAAGTACAGCATGCAGCATCTTCATAAATTAATTTTTCAAAATAGATACAGTGACTGATAGGTTGGCAATGGAAGGGAAATAAAAAGAAATGTGGGTTTAGTCAGGATGGATCATGAGCATAGCCATGAAGAAGTTAGGTGTTGTTTTAGCTTGTGTTTGAAGTACATGGTAATGTTGTCTTGTTTTAGGGTGTGTGGTATGGAATTCCACTGATTAGTAACATAGGTTGAATAAAGTGAATGACCTGCACTATTATGAGAATTGGTCCTGGTCAGGAGATATTTTTTCTGTGAGCAGAGATTCCTCAGACAGAAGTAGTGTTTAAGGATGTTTTGCACTGATGGGCAGTTGTCACGTTTGTGTATTATTTTGTAGGCACTAAACGGCTGGTAGTAGGTAAAATAATTAGGTAATTTGAGCCAGTGTAGGTGCTTTGGTGTTAGGCAGTGATGTGAACCAGTTTGGTAAATTGGATGCAAACTTGGCTATTTTATTATAACAAACCTCTATTTTATTTTTCAAGGTAGAATGAAGGTTAATCAACATGGGTGCTGCACAGAGAATTTAAGGGAGAAGATAAAATGTTGCTAAAGAATTTCTAGGGTAGTCAGTGAGAAAATGTTTGTTTCTGTAGAGGAAGCCCGACTTTTGATGAGTTTTCTTGATAGCTTTAATGATGTGTTGATTATATTTTAAATTATCATCAGTTAAGACACCAATAAGCTTCGTCTTAGAAACCATTTCAATTGAAAGACTGCTGATGTGATGGTGAAAGATTGTTTTTGTGCTGACAGAGATTTGGGTAAAAACAGAATTAATTTGATTCTTTTAGCATTTAAAAGTAGTTGGTAGTGATCTAGCCAGGCCTCAACCTAGGTAAAGGAGTCCTGGGTCATCTTGTGAAGTAGTGGTAGACTTGTTGCAGAGCATATGACCATGGCATTGCCTGTGTATTGTACTATGGAGATTTGTTTTGTAGGTTTAGGAAGATTATTTGTGAATGTGTTAAATACTAAATTTAATTTTACAGCCTGGAGTCTCTTGGTCAGATAGCTGTTGAACCAGCTAAAGGCTGAGTAAAACTATATTATTCAAATGCTAGGAATCTGAATAAAAAAGTGGATGAACTTGAATTAATTTGTAAGGATATTAACTATGATGTGATAGTGACAAAAACATGGAATTGCACTGATGTTGATTTACCTGGATATAAATTGTATGACTGAGAGAAAAAAGGAATGGGAGAGGTATAGGGAGTTTTTGTTGAATCTTGGATAAATGCTAGAATTCTATTTGCTAAAAATAGAAGGGAAATTTTCCTTCTAAACATATTATTTGACACAGTATCTACTTTAGTGCATCTCTTGACATGTTATAAGAGTCCAAGCTTATCTGCAATATAGCAGTAGTGTTTTATTGAGGAATTTAGTAATCCATGTACTATTCTCGTTAGGACTCTCCCATTCATATATTCAATAGTTTGAAAAAGAACTGCACTGGGGCAAAATGCCAATCAAAATGCAAACTCCAGTACAAATATATAAACCTTAATATCAACCCAGTTATCAAGATGTTTTTTTAAAAAAGAAATAATGAATCAGGCTGTCTAATCAACAGAGGGAGTTTGTTTCATATACATATCATAGAATGTGATCGAAACTTTGTTCTAGCAGCAGTTCTACATCTTCCATTTTTAAATGCATAGTTAAACCCCTTAGTAATTTGAACAGACGCTGGCATCAGAGCTCCTCATTCCTTAATGCCTGATAAGCTAGCTACAACTTTCCTCACATAAACCTATAACTTATAGAAAAAACACTTCTACTCTAGCTTGATATGGAAATTCTTTTAACCCAGAAATTCGCTTCATAAATTTTCCCTGTAGTCCTTCCAACGTTAAAATCCCATATAGTATATGCACAAACCATCATATTATATTCAATAATCAGGCAAACATATACAATAACTGATTTTTTAAATAATTCTATATTCCTTGAAACAAAGTTCTTAAAAGTTAATGCTGCAAATTGTAATCTAAATTTAAATTTATTACAAATTCAAATGCCCAAATCCTTATATTCTGACAAATTCAATAAAACTGCGGTTCCAAATTTCATCTTGACATCCAAACCAGGTTTGCCAAAGTAAAGGACCCCACATTTATCTTTATTAATATTTAACCTTTAACCCATTAGAGTTTAACAAAAAGCTACTTTATTCAAGTACAAATTAAATTATTCTGTATCCCTTGATGATGTTATAACTTGTCCATATTTGATATCATCAGTGTATTTTGCATCTGGATACAGAAATGCTTTGGTATCTTAGAAAACAATATAGTAAATAATACTGCAGGACCACTTTAAGCATGTCAGCCCATTTACACAGATAATTTTTAATTCTAACTCGCTTCCTCCAACTCAGCTAGTTTAAGCCTTAACATATAATCTATAGATTTATCAGCTTTTCATGTATTGCATCAATAATTACATTATGTGGAATACTGTCAAAAGCCTTAGAAAGATCTATATAAACCACAGCAAGATATAAACCCCAATCCAAGGCCAAAGTAACAGGGTCATAAAGAGTTGTCAAATTAGTAAATGTTGATCTCTTTTAGGTAAAGTTATGTTGAGACAGTTCCAACAGACAACCCTTTAAATCAGTTCTTTATTTATTTATTTATTTATTTTTATTTTACATTTGTTGACCGGGAGAATCCAACTGGATAAATGTCCATTTTCACTGGAGGCCCGGGGAGAAAAGCTCCAGAGCTTGTAAATATACAAAGGCATTCAAAGGCAAGTAAACACATACAGCGTTATTTCACACATGCAGACAAAATACAACACATAACATTTTAAACATACATAGAGAGAAAAATATATATTTTGGCTGTACATTTTAGAGGTACATAGAGAAAAAAAATATTTTAGCTGCAGATTGTAGTCGCATGACACGTTAGTTGTATGACCAGTAATTTCTACTTGAATTATTGAGAGTATGTATAATTCACCCATAGAGTTTCTAAGAGTATAGTAGAAATGCCAGTAAATGAGGTTTGTGTATTAAGAATACTAGTACATGCAGTAAATTAATATGCGGAGGTTGATAGAGAAAATTCTGAGGGAAAAAGCAGGTGTAGAGGGTCAACCTGGGGGAAGGCATGAGCATTGCCTATTGATAAGTAGGTGTTCCTTTAGTAGTTGTTTAAACTTAATGACAGAATTTGCTAAGGTAATATCAGGGGGCAGTGAGTTCCAGATTCTGCCTATGTAGTTAGGAAATAGGGAGTCTCCTGCTGAGTTGTTGGTTTTGGTGATCTTGATTAAGGTCCTGTCACTAGAGCATAGCTATCTTGGGTTTTCTAGTATTTTAATAATAGGGCCCACTCCATTTTTTAATCTTTAAATTTCTTAACATAAGAAGATAATGATAAAATTTCTTTGTTAAGACATTAGACAAAAGATGTTCTTCACACTTAGATTTAGCTTTCAGTAATAAGCTCTTCAATTTCCTGCTAAATACATTATAAGATCTTTTGGCAGTAGCAGCCTTACATAGTGTTGTGCTTCATTAAAGTGTGTGTAGGTCTCATATATCCTGGTTATTATTTATCTACACTGATATAAATGTTTGTAGCTTGTGCACTTAAAAATATCCCACGTACTGACCAAATCATCAAGATTTTCATAGATAGATCAAACGAGTTTGAGCTCAATTGTACCTAAATCAAATAATTTGGTTTTATCAAAAATAATCTTAGCCTGGTGTTTTAAATATGAATTTGTCATTACTGCAAACTCAAAAGCATTATAATCTGAGCTAACTAAGGGGTATAGCTGTTTTATGCTTGCTATTCTCTCTAACATATTTGTATATAATAAATCAAGAATATTTTCTGACCTTGTAGAGAAATATATATGTTGAGATAAGTTATGTAGTGCACAAAAATCCACAAAGTCCTCTTCTAGGGCAGACATATATGTCTCATCCTTTCAGCTGATATGAGGAAAGTTAAATCACCCAACAAAATTAAACTGTCATAATCCAAATATTAAGTCTTGTTGTGAAAAGGTGTCACATGCTTTTGACATGTCTAAGAAGAGGGAAGATACTAGGTTGCTGGTGTTTCTATTAGAGATTATGATTTTGATAAAACTGAGCACAGCAGTAGTGGTGTTGTGCAGAGGCTGGAAACCATGTTGAGTGTTGGAGAGGAGAGTGCTATTGTAAAGATGGGAAAGGAAATGGGAGTGATTGCATTTTTTAATATTTTGGAGAGTGTTGATAGAATAGCTATAGGTTGTTAATTGGAGAGGTTGGCAGATATTCCCCACTTTATGCAGAGGTATGATATTGGATTTTTTCCAGATAGCAGGGATGTAGCTTTCTGCAATTATCAGTTTATGAATATATGTACAGTATACGATATAGCACCTGCAGCGATTCTGAGATATTCTGGTGGCAGGGTGTCAGCAGCTGGTGTGGAATTTTTATAGTTTTAGGAGGTATTTTTTGATAGACGAGGTAGATAGTCATTGGTGGGAAAAAAGAGTTTGGTGATGATTAGTACTGTTTGGGATAGTGAGGTGTAGGTGGTCTGTTGTTAAGTAGGGAGAAGATAGTGTGTATGAAGTGTGTATTGAACTGGGTAGCTATAGGGACTGAGTTGTTGGTAGTTCAGGAAAGAGTTGCAGTTTATCGTAAGTGTAACAGCCTTTTGATTGCATTCCAGAAAAGCTTAGTGTTCTGTTGTTCTTGGAGCTCGGAAAAATATTTAGTTTTGTCTGATATGATTTTTTATTAGAAAGGTTACTAAGTTGTCAAAAATATTGTAGTTTTTGCAGTGTTTTGTCAGTAGACCATGCTTTCCAAGCTTTATCTCTGTTTAGTATGAGTTGTCTGGTTTCTCTTGTGAGCCATGGGATGAGGCTGTATTTGATTTGTTTTGATCTGATGTGAGCTAGTTTGTTTAGTATGTTAAGGAATGTGCTGTTAAAGTGAGTTACGGCATCTTCTAGAGATAAGTATTTTAGATTATACAATCACCTCCCCATTAATATTCCAAAACGTGCATGCTGATTGGTCAGCATGCCCATTGTAAATCCGACTTATACTAATGGAAAAAGGTCTGGTCGCCCGGTCTTTTTCCGTTAGTATAAGTCTTTACTTTTTTTTTGTGTTAGGCAGCAATGGAGAACGGAAGAGCTTCATTGCTGTAATCTCGCTATGTTAAACGAGTTTAACATAGCGAGATATCTTAAAAAAAAGCAACGGAGTTCTTCTTTTCTCTGTTCCTTTTTTTAAAGCTGTCCTCATTTAACATCATGAGACAACTTTAAAAAAGCAACAGAGATCTTTCTTTCTCCATTTCTTCCTCTACACACAGCTCTGATGTACTGTGTAAGCATACACATGCGCAGTACATCAGAACTGCTCAAGGATACTGGACAGCTGCTGAAGGGCAGCACAGAGGCATTATACAATGCCATTATTTAAGAAATGTAAGCATATATTTTCTTAAATAATGTCATTGCATAATAGCAATAACCCACTTCTGGGTGTGGGTAATGATGGATTTACCCATGGTTGTCTTTGTTTGGCCACTCAGGCTTTGCCCTCATGACCAAACCACACCAACCATGGGTAAATCCAGCATTACCCACACCTAGGCGCGGATTATTGCTTAAATATTCCCAGTTCTGTTTGGGGATGTAGCTAATGAAGGTGTCATTATTGAAAGAGGGGAGTGTACACGCATTATTATAAATTATATTTTTATGTAAATTATTAAATTATCTCACAGCAAAAGTCAATAGATGGTCTCTGTTGGTGTTGGATAGGCAGCCAGCTGTGCTAATTTTGTTAGGGGTTGTGGTGGTGAGGATCCAGTCTAATGCAGACTTCCTAGAACTGCATTTGCCTATCTGAGTAGTAGTAGTTGTGACAATTTGATCAAAACTAAAGTGATTGATGGAGAATGTGGGACAGTCAAAGCTGATAAGTAAACCAAACAAAATAGAGACCTGGTCAGACAATGTACCAGAACTATAAGAAAACATGAGAAAATTTCAGAGTAGACTGTTCAATCGCAAGTAAAACTCTCAAAGTTAAGAACTGCTTCATCAGGCATGAAAAACATTTCAGAGTTGATAAGTAGGTGGTTTGTATTAACATCATCTATGATGATGATGGTTTCCTTGTTGATATTATGAGACATGCAAGACAGGATTTCTTCTAGTAATGGGAATTTGTTTCCAGGAGGGATACAGATGGCAGGGATGCATATGCTCTTGTGTTTGTTGATTTGCAGGAGAGAGATAATTATTTCAGCACTGGGAAAGTTGGGGTGGGTGAGGGGCTAGGAAGTGATTTCAAGGTGGTTTTTTTGTATATCATACCCATGCCACCAGCTTTCATATAGTTTCTCTCTTTTTTAATTTCTCTAAGTCTTTTGGGTTTCAAATACCATTACGGGAATGGATCTCATTCTTATGTCAAAGTATGATTAAAGTTCATGAAATTAGTATTGTCTCAATCTTTGATGCTAGACAGAAGTGCTCTTCTCAGCATCTGCATTGTGCTCAGAATTGACTCCTTCTGCAATTCATATGGCGTTACATGTATCAGTGACATATCTAAGTACGATGTAAATTCTTTTTTGTAAGACCCATTGCTCCTACCAATGTTGGAACTGTCCGGGTATCCTACTTCCACATAGTCCTTGTTTCTGCCTGGAAATCCTGGTATTTTCTGACTTTGTGTCTCTCTATTTTTAGGAGACTGTAGTCACTGGGTGTAGAAATTTCAATGATCAATGCTACTTTTTTCTTTTTTTCATGGACTACTATTATCTGGTTTTCTCACATCTATTTTGAAACTGTTGGTAATGAGTAATCCCATGTGATATAAACTTCATCACTTTCTATAATGCTTTGTGGCTCATGTTTCCAATGTTTTTCAGCTACTTCAATATTATAATGTTTACACAATCCCCAATGCAACAATCTTGCCACATTATTATGCCTTTAAATATGCAGTCCTTCTGCTATTAGTATATCACACCCAGCAACAAGATGTGTGACTCTTTCCAATTTTGTTTTATAAAACATACATTTGTCTGTTTCTCCCATGTGTTCAATGGACTTTGTAAACAAGTATATGTAGTTTACTGTCTTGGGCCACCAATATTAACCTTTCACGTTTTGGTTTAAATTCACCTCTTCTTAACCATTTCTGCATTAGATCCTAATGATCATGAGGTTGTTCCAAGAGTTTTCTGTACTTGCAACTATGCCTTCTCATCGTATCCTTTACCTTATATTCTTTATTTTGTTTTTTGGCACATTCAGTTGCTACCTGATTTTTATTTACCTCTGGTTTGATCTCCATTCCCCCTTGATATGCTTAATATGCTTCTGCTAAACTAAGCATCACAATCACAATCAGCATACAGTCTATTACTATACCTCCTAGAAGATACAGGTGTATAAATAAATTGCTATTCTGAATTTATTTACAACAATTGCATCTGTGACAAAGGAACATGCCAAATTTCAACCTTAGAAGCCTCCTAAGTAAAAACATAAATTCCATACAGCCATGGCCTTTTATACCCCAGACATAGCTATCATAACAGAAACCTGGCTCAAGTCTCATATAAAATCTGAAGAGATACTCTTTGATTGATATAGCATCATTAGAAAGGACAAGTTATCTAAACGTGGTGGGGGCATTGCCATCATATCCAAAGATAACCTCAAAGTAGTTCAACTTAACTAAATCCCACCAAATCTCCCTTATTCTGAAATTTTAGCTGCCAGGCTCGATATAAATCAACACAAATCAGTTGTCATCATAGCTATCTACCTCCCACCTGCAAATAATCTACAAAATATTGAAAATGTACTTGAATGGGCTTCCTCAGTCAAAGATTAACCATGAAACAGTTATACTTGGTGACTTTAACCTAGACTGGCTCACCTGCTCCTCCAATACACCAACAAATTTTATAAATCTTTACAACTTCCATCAAAATATACATCACCCTACACGCATAGACAAGCATACAAACAGGAAACATGGAAAATACCCCATAATATTCCACTGCATAAAAGAGGCTACTCTAAAGATATATCTAATTACAGACCTATAGCCATACTCTCACCCCTAGCTAAAATCTTAGAAAAGTGTGTCCACAAAAAAAATAATCAACTACTTCCAAAAGAGTAACATTTTATCTGATACACAGCATGGTTTTCGACCAAAACACAGTACTAGTACAGCCCTCATTAGTTTTACCAACTCCATTAATAACCTGAAAAACAACCAACTTGTCTCTACAACCTTTCTTGACATGTAAAAAATCTTTGACACTGTATCACATCAAATCCTCCTAAATAAACTAGCCACTTACAACCTCTGCCCTGAACCCCTAAACTGGTTCCACAGCTACCTCTCAAACAGGCAACAAGCTACTATATGGGATAGCAAACTGTCCCCCCACCTTACCTACTCTGTAGGCATCTCCCAAGATTCGATTCTCGGGCCACTACTCTTTACCATTTTTACCAACAACCTTAGCACAGCCGCTAGCCCTGTCAATATTATACAATATGCAGATGACTCCTCATTTATCTGCTCTGCACATACAATCGAGATACTTAAAGCAAAAACTCAGACTGCCCATAGCAACATTGAAAAATATCTAGCAGCCCATCCACTTATACTAAATCCAGTAAAACTAAGCTCATGGTCTTTTCAAATCTTCCCTCGTTAACTAATAATTCCCCTTTATCTATTTTTTCTTCCAATGGTACAAAAATAGAACCTGTTGAACACACTAAACTGCTTGGGGTTACTATAGATAATGCATTGAAATTTGGCAAACATATAGCACAGACAATTAAAAAAGTCCATACAAACCTTGGTACACTCTATAGAGCCAAACTCTTTCTTACAGACCATGCTAGACTGACAACAGCAAGAATCCACCTGTTAGCTTCACTACTCTATTGTTCTCAAATATTCACAAACCTCCCCAAAACAGAAATCAACAGCCTTGAATCCTGCTATAACAAGATAGCCAAATTTGCAGTTAACCTGACCCAAAAAGCTCATCACTGTACTGCCCTTCAACAACTAAATTGGTTAGAACTCCCAAACTTACATTAAACCAACTATTAATTGCCCACACAGTGATATATAAAACTGATCACTGCCCAGCTCTAACTAACTTTGTTCAGCCCTATAAAAATCTTAATTCTCTTATGTCTACTGTAAGTGTCTGAAGTATGAATGCCATGTTTACCAAAGGCAGGGAATAGCTAGACATCCAATTTAGAAAGAACTATATCCTTCTCTTGACACTAGAGGCTATCTTCATAGCTTCTAAAAGCAAAATCTCTTATTAACTCAGATATTTGCTCCTGCAAACTATCTATATCCATATTCAAGTGTTACATGGAATGCATTTGACTTTTAGCTATATTTTGAAATATATGTTGAGGATGCATGCTAGTCCTGTGTAGGAATGTATTCTTAACATCTTTAACATGTATCTTGGTATTTATTAATTCAGTAGGTGTTTTATAAAAACTAACATCCAAAAAGTCAGTCTTGTCATAAGAACATGTATATTTAAATCTTAGAAAATCTGTTGTGTCCGTTAAAAATTATGTAAAATCAGCTAATAAATTAAGATTGTCATCCCATAAAATAAATATATGTTACATCAGTTGTCTTATTATTCAGTTATGTGCATTACATACATTATATGTAATTACTGCACTGTTTTTAAGTTTTGTTATTTTTGTTTCTGGCTGACCTGAAAAATATTGTGATGTAGATATCCTCTCTAGTAAATTATTGAACTATTTAATTACTCATAAAGTACTGATTGTACTTTGCCACTGCAACTTATTTGTTTTGTATGACCTGGAGATGCATACCTCATATCTGAGTGAAATTAATGGTAAAAAAATGCATTTTTCATCTGGCTGCCCTCTTTATGCTATATATATATTTATTTTATTTTTTTTTCACTTCAGAATCTCAAAATGCCGAAACATTGAATTTCATATAATTGAGACCATATGATCGATGTTTTGAAATATAAAAAATCCAAAACAAATCCAACAAAAAAAAACAATTTAAATGCTTCTGCAGTGGGGCACCCCCATGCACCACCCATGCACCCCCCACACCCCTGCTACTTAAATATTCCAACTCCGAGATCACACTACAGTGAGGAAAAGGGAAATCTCCCATTTCACACTGTATCTTAGTTTACAATGACGGGATTCCGAAATTTGGATCAGATTGTCTCGGCCATATCAAATTCGATCTTTCTGGATTTCGGCATTGTGAAGTGTTCCTATATATATATATATATATATATATATATATATATATATATATATATATATATATGGATTCACTATGTAATCCCAAAATACTGAAATCCTGAATTTCAGTATTTTGAAATTACATAGCCGAACACACCAAACACCAAAACCCTACAACCATAAAAATCAAAATCCCGACAGTACACCACAGATACAGCACACACAAACACATACACACAACTTCCTCCCCAACTCAAATGAAGTGGAACATAGACAACTGTTTCCTCAACATTGTTGTGACAACATGTGTAAGTGTAGTACTTTTACTGATGGAATAATCTATGTATTATCACATTTATCATCCAATGTATGACTGCGGGTATACTGTGTACTATAGTTCTGTAAAGATATCCCTGCTATCTGGACAGGCATGGCTTTAACATTTGCAAAAAGCACATACACATCTATCTGTGCGTGCAATTGATTGTTACTGTTGCATTCTGTTTGTCAGACATTAACAATGTGGCTTGCATTTGCGCACTGTTTACCTATGTGCAAACAGGTGTAACTCACATGCATGTACATTTTGTTAACTATCACACAAATCTACTACTCACTGCACTATGGAGCTGTATATATGATGCTTTTTTTATTGGTGTTTATTGTCCATTTCCTTTGTATGACATAAAAGTACATGTGGAAACATTGCAAACTAAGGGCACATTCTAAGTATATGTTAAATATTCACAATACATCTGTGCACCCCCCACCAAGCAGTATAACCCCTGGTTCTCAGTATTTTTTTACAGACATATATCAAGCACACTACAAAGTATATAATGTTGTGTGCTCCGTCATGGACAGGGCCAGTCAGTGGTGCTGTCATCCTTGCTCTGCTAAACTCAAACATCCAACTATGCTCAATAAGGGTACTTGTGTTTTTACACAGCTAGGCTTCTGCATACCCTAGTGCTGCTAGGCTACTGGCCTCATATGAACCTATGAATCTATGTGCCTATGCAGGCATCCCAGTCTTTTGTACCCCACATGGCTTGCTGATATTATCTAATATATGTTTACCTGCAGCCATGTAAAAGTCTGATTCATGCCATGGCGCTTGTGTAAAGTACTGAATTCTGCAATCTGTGTATTTAGATAGGTAGGGGTTCTGTTCTCACTGCAGTCAACTGTGTATGTGTGTGTCTAGCCAGAAAAGCAAGTTTGTAACCTGCAGTCACTGCACCAACCCCATAAATTGACAGTATTTTGATGCTTACACCTGCATACAGATCCATTTCAGGAAAGCCTCCCAACTTCTTCTCTCCAACATGCACTGCTAATGCCATCCATTATAAGTTGATCTGCAGCTTGTTTTTACCAGGCTGAGGACTGGTGATTCATCACTGTGACAAAGCAGAAATTCCCTAAGGCTCCAAGGGCAGAATACGCTTTTTTCTTTCATTTATTTCATTGAATTGTATTTCTTGACACTTATAGCTGTGCCATACAGCTAATCTACTACACTTGCACTGTTATAAAGCTTTTTTTACTGTTTTACTGCATTTTTGCACTGTTTTATACTCTGTTAACTATATTTTCATTGCTAAATAGTGTTTCATTGCTGTAATTGCATTTTAATTTAATTACTTAACTGTAAACTCGTTTTTCATAATGAGAGTTGTATTTTCTGTTTGTGAGTGCTCTATCTGTGCTATTCTGTGCATTTTTTTGAAGTTTCTGTGTTCTAGTTGGGTAGCATAGTCTGGATAGAGGCCTGTTGTTATCCAGGCCTGGTTGATTTGCTTGTTGAGTTTCCTGTGTTTCTGGAAGCCATCTTCTGCTGGTAGTGTCTTGTCTTCGCTGTTAGTGAGAGTAACAGTGTTGCCTGACCTTCTCTAGCATGAGTGATTGTTTGAAAGAGCAGAGGCTAGCAGGATTGGGTAGTAATTTGAGCTTCTAGAGTTTTCTATTTTTTCTGGTATTTAAACCCTGTGTCTGCAGGGAACTGTTCTTGTTTTTACCAGGCTGAGGAGTGGTGATTAGATTCATCACTATGACAAAGCAGAAATTGCCTGAGGCTCCAAGGGCAGAATAGTTTTTTTTCTTACATTTATTTCATTGAATTGCACTTCTTGACACTTATAGTTGTGCTATACAGCTAAGCTACTACATTTTGCAGTGTTATAAAGTTTTTTCTTTACTTTTTGCTGCATTTTTGTACTGTTTTAATTGTATTTTCATTGTTAGATAGTGTTTCATTACTGTAATTGCATTTTTATTAAATTACTTAACTGTAAACTGCTCTTTCATACAAAGAGTTGTATTTTCTGTTTGTGAATTCTCTATCTGTGCTTTTCTGTGCACTTTTTGTGAGGTTTCTGTGTTCTAGTCAGGTAGCATAGCCTGGATAGAGGGCTGCTGTTATCCAGGCCTGGTTGTTTTGCTTGTTGAGTTCATGAGTTTCTGGCAGCCATCTTCTGCTGGTAGTGTCTTGTCTTTGCTGTTACTGAAAATAACAGGGTTATCTGACCTTCTCTAGCATGACTGATTGGTTGAAAGAGCAGGGGCTAGCAGGATTGAGTAGTAATTCAAGCTTCTAGATTCTTCCAGCTTTTATGATATTTATACCCTGTGTTTGCAGGGTGTTGTACTTGCTTGTTCATTGTGCACTGCACTGTGCTGTTTTTACCCATTACAAGGTATCTCAGTTGCATTTTTCCCTTACAAGCACTCCTATGTAACTAACACCCTCCCTTGCAAATACTGTGATTTTATCCAGCCCTACTCACACCTATAGGTACTCCATACTGATAGTACCCACTCTACCATCCTTTACCTCTCTTCCACAGATTTGACCACCATGGGTGGACAATTTCCTGTAGTTTCTCCTGCTAGTCTTGTTGACATGGGCATCCTGAGACAATGTAGCAACTGTCTCATGTACATGGACAGCCCTCTTCTTCTACCATCTAGGAACGCAATATGTGAGATATGCAATTACATTAAGAATCTAGAATCCTTGCTCTCTCAATCACAAACCAATACATCTGGCACTGAGAAGGTTGTCTGCACAAACACCACACCTCTAACACCACCCACACATGTACAGTACATTCTTACATATGTGGAGGTTTTCAACAAGAACATACCTAAACAAAAGAGACCTTTGAGGCAAAAGCACACACACACACACACACACACACACACACACACACACACACACACACACACACACACATACACACACACACACACACACACACACACACACACACACACACACACACACACACACACACACACACACACACACACACACACACACACACACACATATCACAACCCACTGCACCAAGCACCACACATAGTACACATGCCTGTGTCTCACAGCCTCTAAGGCCCAGCCACAAACCCAACATACTAGTCATAGGAGACTCTATCGTGAGACACACAGATGTGCCCCTCACCAGGCTAGACAAAGGGAAAGTCATGGTAAGTTGCTTGTCAGGTGCTAGAATCTGCCATATCACTCACGCACTCAAGTCTCTCAACAACAGGTACTGTTATGACTCTGTCATAGTCCATGTTGGTGTGAATGACTTGAGATGTACTTCTCTGGACTATATGAAGAGAGACATGATTGCACTCACTGAATATGTATGTGTTCCAGGCAGGTATGTCCCTAGCCTTAAGCATCATCCTACCATCACACAGAATGATGGCTCAGTACAAACAGAAAATTATTGACTTTAACAATTGGCTTAGTTTCTGGTGTCACTCCAAGGGATCTAGTACCCGACTGTCTGGGAGGACATGATTGGAAGATGACGATGCTTTGCCAGAGATGGCCTTCGTCTGTCTGCCCTAGGCTTCAGGCTTGTGGCAAAGGTTCTTGCCTCCCCCATAGTGCCTTCTTTAGGCAAAGTCATGAGTACAAAATTACCAACGTGAAAATTCTTCTAAATGAAATTTAAAAGTCATCCTGCTAAATGCTAGGAGTCTTAACATGAAACTGCAGCCATTGCAAGCATTCCTCACCTTGGAAGATGCTGACATTTGTGCAGTCACAGAAACCTGGTTCAAAGATGCAGAGAGCACCCCAACCTTACCAGGTTACTTGTCCTACCATACTTTCAGACCACAAACAGAGGGCTGCAAAGCCAAAGGAGGGGGAGTTTCAGTATCTATCAAAGACATACACAACTCCAGGCTGGTCAAACAGTATGATGCACAGGAGACACGCCAGGTGCAGTTAACTATTGACAAAACACCTATTAAAATCATAGCTAGCTACAGATCCCCAGCCATGACTCAGGAGGCCCACTCGACCTATCTGGACTTATTTATTTTATTTATTTTACATTTGTTGACCGTGCTAGTCTAGCTGGATACATGTCCATTTTCAGTAGAGGCCCGGGGAGAAAAGCTCCACAACTTAGAAAAAAGAGAAGAAACTTGTATTCAATCATAAGCACTTCAAAAGCGATGCTAGTAAGACAGACAACAAAAAATACATGAGGTGAACAAATTAGAAACAAAAGACTACAAACAGAGATTTAAAGCCTTTGGAGTCCTTATATCACAAGATATAACATGTTGAAAGAATTACAAAGAGAACTATCACTGAATATAAGAATATTTTTTTTTTTTTTTTTTTTTTGTAGTTCAGTGAAGATGGTGAAGTTAAAGTAGTAAGCTAGTACTAAAGTAATGTAGTTAAGATGTTGAGGTCAAAAGAACAGGTGAGTAACTGAAGGCAATAAAAGTTTCAGTCAGGGTTAATACAAAGACAGAGCCACTGGGATTTAAGGAAGATTTTTAGAAACTTTTTGAAAGTGTGTGTAGAGGTAAGAGATGTAAGTTCACTTGGAAGCTTGTTCCAAATAGGTCCAATTGAGTTGAAGAACAAACAGTCCCCAGCTTTGTTGTGGGATTTATGGTAGGCTGCTAGGAGCTTAGTTGCTGAGCGCAATGAAGAGAGGTTTTTATAAGGGCTAATAAGAGTACAGAGTATGGTAGTATTAGAAGGTTTAAAGAAGATTTTGTGGGTGATGCTAAGTTGCTGTAGCAGTAGTTGATTATGTAGCTCCAGCCAACCAAGTTGTTTAAGATTAATGCAATGGTGGGTACGAAAATGGGATCCTGTGGCAAATCTGGCAATCTTGTTGTATGAAGTTGCTAGTTTATTGAGATTAGATTTAGATAGATTTGTAAAAAATAGGTGAGGCATAGAGAAGGGTATATAGCAGTTGTGTCTGGGCAATGGTAGTTCTCGCTGAAGCAGAGAGGAAGGGTTTAAGCCTATAAAGAGAACCAAGTTTTCTATTGACTGACTTGATGGTTAAGTTAATATGAGAATCGAAGTTCAGATTATGATCTAATATGACACCTAGTAGTTTTGTAGTAGGCTCAGAGGATATTATTGTTCCATTATTAGATGTTATATTGAAGTCAAGGGCAGAGGATTTCTGTGTAGGTGTAAATAGTAATAATTTAGTTTTTTTGGGATTAAGTAGGAAACAATGTTGATAGAACCAATTTTCAGCAGCTGTAAAAACTTTGTGGGTAGTAGCCTGAAGCTCAATTGGGGAAGATTCTGAACATATCAATGTTGAGTCGTCTGCATATTTAATGCAGATGATTTGTGGAAGGGACTTATTTAGATCATTAATAAAGATAGAAAAGAGGAGTGGTCCAAGAATGGAACCTTGTGGGACACCGGTTTTGATGGGAAGCAGAGAGGATATGTGATTGTCCCAAAGAACAGCTTGCTGTCTATTTTCTAAGTAGGAATTAAACCACTGGATTGCTTGGGGGTCTAATGCCAGGGATTCAAGGATGTTTAGTAAAAGTTTATGGTTAACCATATCAAAGGCCTTAGAGAGGTCTTAAAAGAGGGCTGAGGACAGCAAGTTGTTATTATGATTTTTATTAATGCTGTCTGTGAATGATAAGAGAGCAGTAGTTGTACTGTGATAAGGTCTAAAACCATGTTGGCAATCCGCTAGATTGGAAGATTATTTTGGAGAAGATGGTCAAGCAATTGCTGATGGACACATCTTTCCATGATTTTAGCTAAAGGAGAAAGTAGGGCTATTGGACGGAAGTTGGAAAGTTCGTTAGTGTTAACCCCCTTATGAAGAGGAATGATATGGGATATTTTCCAGAGGGACGGGATAATGCCTTCAGTCTTACTTGAGTCTATCAAGATTCAACCCTCTACCTTGATCCTGGGTGACTTTAACTAGCCAACCATAGAATTGAAGACCTATTCTAGCTCAAACATTAATGCCTAGAGATTCCTTGACTTTGTCAATGCCAATGCATTGGATTAGCTGGTCAACACCCCCACAAGAGGCAACAATATCCTGGACCTGGTACTAACCAACATGAGTAGCCACTGTAGCACCCCTACTGTGTCATCCTCCTTGGTAAGATCCAACCATAAAGCAATCACTTTTAAAGTCACCATCTCCCCCTGACCCATCCCCTTGCCAGGGTCAAACAACAAAACTTTTCCAAAGCTGACTACAACCTCCTGAGAGGAGGTATAAGCAACTTTACAGCCACCATCCCTTCAGCTGAATCAAGCACTGATGTTGAAGCCTACACCAAAAAACTATATGAGCACCAATATAGCTGCATGGACTCATCAATACCTGACAGGACCAAATCATCTTCTTCAAGGAAGAGTAAACCTGTCTGGTGGAACAGACTCTGTAATAAAAGGAAAGCAAATGCTGTCCAGGACCAAGAAGGAGCAGGTGCCAAGTTGGAAGCAATCTCTCCTTTGTCTGAATAAACAAATAAGGTCACTGATGAAATCCTGTAAGGCTAACTTCAAGTCCAAATTGGCCACATGTACTAAAAACAATCACAAGGCCTTCTTCACATACATCTGCAATATCAAAGGTAACTCCCACATCTGCTCTCAATTGGTGGTCAAGAATACCACATATACAAATGTCATAGATTAAGCCAACCTGCTGACAGATAAGTTCAGTGAAAACTTCACCCCCCCGTCCCTCCATCAGTAAACCAGGACATCTCCAGCAACTTCCCCCCTCCCCTCATCACCAGGGAGCAGGTTATTAATGTCCTCTCAAAGGCAAAAAATACAGCCTCCATGGGACCTGACAACATCTCTGGCTATCTCCTACATGAACTCAGGCAAGAGCTCTCAGCACCACTAGGCACCCTATTCAACCAAAGCCTGTACAGTGACTTCATCCCAGCAGAATGGAGGACCACCACTGTCATCCCTCTGCACAAAGAGGGAGTATTCACAGACCCAGGAAATTATAGGCTCATCAGCCTGACTAGTCTGATCTGCAAGGCCATGGAACTCATTATAATGGACTTATAAACAAGGACATTGGCATCCTTCAAATGCTTGATCCCTCACAGTTTGGTTTTGTCAAAGGGAGATCATGCCTGTTAAACTTAGCTGCCTTCTTCGAAACAGTCACCAAAGCTATGGATGAGGGCAAGACAGTGCACACTGCCTACCTTGACCTAGCCAAAGCCTTTGACACTATTCCCCACTTGGGCATAATAGATAAACTCTCCCAGCTAGGCATCAATCCATATGTTACCAGATGGCTAGCTTACTGGCTCACTGATAGAACCCACTCAGTCAAAATAGGGGAAGCCACCTCTAGTGGTAGACTTGTAACAAGTGGTGTACCCCAAGATTCGGTCTTGGGGCCTCTACTGTTTGGGATATACTTTTCTGAGTTGCAAGACAAAATCAGTGGTCTGTGGCTGACCAAGTTTGCAGATGACTGCAAGCTGGACACTGTCATAAATTCCACTAGTGATGTGAATATCCTCCAAGAGGTCCTTAACCAAACTAATCACTGGTGTCAAAAGTATGGCCTCAAATGCCAAGAAATGCATCATTATTTTGTTTGGGGAAAATGGTGTTCACACTAATTATCACATTAATAACAACATACTAAGCATGCAATCAGTCATGAGGGACGTGTACACCCAGGATGATAGCAACCTGACTTTTGACCACCATGTTGCCACCATTGTATGGAAGGCTTTCTACATGGCCCACCTCATAAGTAAGGGTATTTCATCCAGGAACAAGGAGGTCATACCATCCCTGTACTGCTCACTTATCAGCCCCCTTCAGCATGTACCTTACCAAACACATGCAGCAGATGGGGAGACCACAGACGTTCCTGTCCAGGAAAATCCAGGGTCTCAAGCACCTATTCTATACAGATAGACTAAAATCCCTGCCCCTCTACTCAGTCTCATACAGACTGCTCAGTAGTGACCTGTGTCTGGCATATAAGGCTGTCTCAGACTCAGACTTGATGGAGTTGCTGCATATCTGTAAGTCAAACTCCACTTGTGCAACCTGCACACAAGGTCTCAACCTGGTCTGTGACATTAATAGAACTTGTTGGCAGGATAGATTTGTGTCCCAATGACTCCACCATCTGTGGAATCGACTTCCTCTCCATGTCAAGCAGAGAACCTTACTAGTCCTCTTTAAGAGGAACCTGGACAACTAGATGGGAAACAGAAAATATACCCCTGGGATCCCACCTGTGTCCCTAATGGACAGAGAAAACAGGTGCTGACTTTGTGGGAACATGGGTGAAATTCTTGGCTAGACTTATAAAGACCTTCGGGCCAATAACCTAGTATCATCCTATGAACCTATGAACCATGTAAAACTCAGACTTATGCTGTGGCACTTGCATAGAATACTGTGTTTCATAGTCTGTGCACTTAGGTAGGGTTTTGCTCTCACCACAGTCAAATGTGTGTGTGTGTGTGTGTGTGTGTGTGTGTGTGTGTGTGTGTGTGTGTGTGTGTGTGTGTGTGTGTGTGTGTGTGTGTGTGTGTGTGTGTGTCTGTGTGTGTGTGTGTGTGTGTGTGTGTGTGTGTGTGTGTGTGTGTGTGTGTGTCTACTGAGCAGAGCAAACATGCTATCCTACAGTTACTTCTCTAATGGTGATTCATTTCAAGCAGGCCTCCTAACCTCTTCTCTCCAAAATGCACTGCTGATGTCATCCACTATAAATTGACCTGCAGCCATATAAAAGTCAGAGTTGTGCCATGGCACTTGTGTACTGCAGTCTGTGTGTGTGTGTGTGTGTGTGTGTGTGTGTGTGAGTGTGTGCGCGCGTGTGTGCGTGTGTGTGTGTGTGTGTGTGTCTCTACTCAGCAGAATAGACATGCTATCCTATAGTTACTTCTCCAATGACATGGTTTACCAGTATTTCGATACTTGCACAAGAATACACATCCATTTCATGCAGCCCTCACAACCTTTTGTTTCCTACATGGCCTGTTGATGTCATCCACAAATAGGTAGTGGTTCTGTCCTCACTGAAGTCAACTGTGTGTGTGTGTGTGTGTGTGTGTGTGTGTGTGTGTGTATCTCTGCTCAGCAGAGTAGATGTGCTATCCTGCAATTATTTTTCCAATGGCAGGGCTTGCCAGTATTTGATACTTGCACAAGCCTAAGCATCCATTTCATGCAGCCCTCACAACCTCTTGTCTCCCATATGGTCTGCTTATGTCATCCACCATAAGCTGATCTGCAGCCATAAAAAGTCAAGAGTTGTGCTGTGGTGCTTGGATAAAGTGCTGTGTTCTGTAGTTTGTGTACTTAGATAGGTAGGGGTTCAGTTCTCACTTCATGCAGCTTGGTATATGTGTGAGCTGTTACTTGACATTACAGAGAGCATTTTACAACAGTATATGGGACACTGTTATTACCATATGCTGGACAGACAATGCTGATGTCATCGGCTATATCATATTATTTCATATTCAGTCATCCCACCTGGGCATGATTAGACACTGGCCTGGAGACCATGCAGATATCACCTCATCTGATACCAGACAGATTACAGTGACATTTCTTTTAATTTATCCACATATATTATGGTATGGTTAGTAGGCCCTGTGTTATCTTGGTGAGAAAGCCCTGTGGTCTGTCCAGCTGTTGCATGTGTCTGGTGAGGTTCATGCAAAAGAGAACATTATACTGTATTACTGTTCTGGTGAAATCTGACTACAGTGCTGTCATACAGTCCTGCAATCTGAATGTGATGGCATGACTTATGATGTGCACCATATGTATGTACTGGAAAATCATTAAAGACAAAGGTTAGAAAGTAATGAGACACATTGCAGTTCCTGAGTTCACAACCTTACAAGAGAATATACTAGTAAGCAATGACATGATGATGCTATCCACTGTATAACTTAGCAAGGCAAATATAAGTGACAGGTACAATTATTAGTTCAACAACACAAATACAGATATACTAAGCACTAATGTAGCTATGCACCCTGTGCATCAGACATGAAGTTTTTGTCTCCCTGAATCCAAAAGACAGAAAACAGGGATATGGCACAGTTATCCTCACTTGCACAGGGTGTCATGTGGGGGGCAGGAGATCTAGGTTGACACAAAAGGTTGGTGAATGTGTGTGAGTAAGAAAGGGAAGTAAGCAGGCTGGACCATGTTACTGTTGTCTGTATGCATCTATAGCAGTCCTCTGTGTGAAAGTGGTGTGTGAGAGTCTTTATGAACACAGCCACGCCCAGTACTCACTCTACTTCTTGGTATGTCAGACAGGTGTGAGCCATGCATGGTAGAGTTGGCAGTTGATTGTTGTCACCACCGACAATGAGAACTGGCTCTGCCAGGAGTTGCACTGGCACTTTCACACCCAAGATCAGATGCAGTGCTGCTACCTGAATGTGACTGATGTCTGCTGAACATGCTTCCTTCACTGGAATGCCCAGGATGACAACCCCATGGCCTGCCACATCTGGATGTTGACAGCACACTCACTGGTGGACCAGTGGAAGTACTGCCACTACTGGGACATGATCAGGCAAGGCCACATTGGCTGTCAGCAGATGTTGTGGCTGACCTATGCCCATGAGGATGCCGTTCCTCTCCCAGCAGACAGTCCATCACAGACACTGCTCATTCCATGATAGGCACCACACGGTCCATCACAGACACACCTCATTCCAATGTGTCATTCATCCAATCCAGTGAACTGGCAACACTGTGGAGGCAGTCATGCATGTCAGCCTCTGCTACATCTACAACCCTGAGCATTTGTCAGGAGCACCTTTCTGAATATGCCTGTGCCTCCATGATGGCCATAAACATACGTTGAGTGACACAGGAAAAGACACCTGCATCAGGTAGAGGAGGGACAGCAGGCCCCATAAGAGCTCCCAATCAACCCTCATACTTGGCACCTTGCCCAGTTTGGTTACAGCCAGAGCCAACAGGCACTGAAGCCGCAGTAGTCATACTTCCCTGATCAAAGTCATTACCCTCCACCTGTCCAATATCTGTGGGCTCAGTGGACTGGGTAGGGGTAGGCCTACTGGGTATTTCCATAGTAAATAAAGGGGGTGGCTGGATGTCATCATCTGTGCCAGATTCAACCTCTGCACCCCTCAACTGTGCCTCAGTTTCACCACCATTATCATCAGTGTCCATTGAGACACTGACATCAGGTAGCACAGAGCCCACACTCCCAATGGCATGATCACCTCTGATAAAAAGGAAGAAACACAGGCATACATTAATACCTGCAGTACTATGATGCTATATATGCTAAACAACTAACAGTGCTGCCACTATTACAGACAGTACAGCAATATACACAACAGGCCTAAACTGACAAATTATATTTCTTTAAATTGATCTGCAGTGCTGACATAAATTTATTTGGCTTACCATCTGCAGGAGGCATATGTTGCTGGATTCCTGATGGTCCTAAAATAAGTTAAGCAAGAGGTAAGGGCAACAACATCACATTTAACAGTAAGACAGGGTAATACATGTACTCCATTATATCTGCATTAACTGTACATTCAACAAGAACGTGGGTGGCAACTCCAAACTAATCTTATAACTGTAGCAGTCTTCAAACCCCCCCCTCCAAAAAAAAGACATGTGACACAGAAGTAACTTTTATTTCAATTGTTTTACTGTACAATAGTATTCAACTGGTCATATAACAAAGCCTACCTGGAAGCTCTTCTCAGCACTTAGAAGGAGTGGTGCTCCCATCAAGGACATGCTGTAGTCCACTCTGCTATGAGTTCTCATGTTGGAGGATATTCACCAGGAACTCTTCATTGGGGGTAAGATGTGGTTCTGTAGCAGGCCCTCCCCTGGTTACCCTTTGGTCTCAGGCAACTGCAGTTGATTGCCTCTGTGCAGTGGTAATCATGTCAGTGGCCCTGTAGTGCACCTGTTCATATGTCCAGCTGTGGCTGCCCACAGAAATGATGTTGTCAGCAATGTGCTGCCATACATGTATCCTGTGTTGCATAGTGGGCTGACCCCTTCTCACCAGAAATGCCCCATGTTGATGGAGACTGTGAGCAATGATATTGCTTTCCACTTCACTGAATAGGGGTCTCTACCTCACTGACATTGTTTGTGTCCTAAAAGACAACAGAATGATAATACAAATAAGTATCACATAAACACAAAGTAACTGTTTCCAGATAAAATAGTAAAAGTAGGCAGTCAATAATACCCACTGGAAAAACATAAAACCATTTACAGATGTGAAATACTAACAACAGGCAGGATGCAAAACAAGAAGAGTAGCAAAAGCAGCATATCCTTGTATGTGCCATAGCAGTAACTCAACTGTCCTACCCCCAGAAGAACAGTCCATTCTAGTTTGTGACATAACTCTTCTTTGCTCCCTCCCCACAAAAGAGCAGGGAAATGAACCATTTTGCTAATGAAACATCTTTGAAATGCTAAAAGAGCTTTCAAAGGACCTGCCCCTAAAACATTTGTACATATTTATCACACAGCATTCTATTTTCATGTATTGTTAATCATGTGTACCTCTGAAATGGCCTGACAAACATGGTCATGCCATTAGTACATGTGTAAGTAAAGCATACAGATAAAAGTATAAAAGCCTTTGCTTCATATTATTCATTAATATATTCCAGCATAAGCAATATGTAGGAAAACAAAATGTGAGCATACCTCCTGGAGTTCAATACTCCTCTGTAAAGATAGATTTGGAAGAAATTTACTTTTGTGAAATCCTGCAAACATGTAGCAAGTGTCCTCACCATCAGTTTGGCTGGCTACACATTTGCCTTTTTATAATAGAGTACATTATTAATGGATTGCGTCTGTCTTAGCCTGTGTTTCAGAGATGCTAATTATAGTGTAAGCAGCTGAATTGCATGCTAATCAACCAATCTGGTGGAGTTATTCAACAAATTATGAAGCATGAATGTAGATTCCATGCTGCTTTTTCCTGTGGATTTCAAAAGTAGCGGAGTACAGACACAAAAAGTCTACATAGACAGGATGTTAGGTGCTGCTGCTGCTTAAATCCATTTGAATGTGCTACAGGCTGCAGACAACATCGCTGCTGCTGCCAATAGGCCTAGACCAAGATGGAGAAGAGTTTTCAGGCCACATTTAACTTATCACAACATACACAACATGGACATTGTAGAGTGCTACAGGATAGACAGGGACACACTACAGGAACTTTGTGACCTTTGCAGGCCTCACCTCAGAGACAGAGCCTTTACCTCCCATGTACTGGTTGTAACAACTACTGCATTTACAAGGTAAGTCCTGAACATGTATTGTATTGTATAATAATATCATGGCATGTCCTTGTATTTCTTCACTTGTTACAGTAAGCAAGTAGAAGGTGGGAGACTTGTACAAAAATTTAATGTAACGTGATCTCAGAGAGCTATTTCACTTGTATTTGTCTATTAGCACGTAGTAGGCCTTAGACATCAAAGAGTCACACATTCATATCTCTCCAAAGTACTGATGATCATTGCATGGCCTCAGCTTAGCACCATATATTTGTAATGGGAAGTTAGAAAGCAATGAGACACCCCTTACAAGATCAAACAGGCAGGATACAAAACAAGGTGAGTAACAAGAGCAACATATCCTTGTTTGTGCCATAACAGTAGCTCAGCCTGGGCCTCCCTGGAAAGAACAGTGTACCCTTGCATGTGCCATAACAGGAAGTCACCTTTGTTCTCCCCCAAAAAAGAGCAGTCTATGCTTGTTTGTGCTATTCAACTTGCCCTTCATTTGATGGCAACTGCATATCATAATATTCCTAGTTAATATCCTCACACATTTTAAGGTAAATGATATAGACTGGATTATGCACTGCATGTCTCTGAGAACTGGTCAGATAACAGATGAATGATCAAAAACCCAGAAAGGCAAGACAGAGCTGTATATTTGCAAGGAATAATTATAACAGGTTGTGCAATCACTAAGTGCACTACATCCAAATATATTAAACATAATAAATGTACAAATAATAGTTTATGCCTTGATTTCAGTGTACATTCAGTTGCACTTGGTAGTTGAGGAATTACTTCATTTCTTTGCTGCAAAACTGTGTGGCAAAGATGGATAAGGTACCCATCCAGTTTTCTGAAGGTGCTTTGAAGTGAGAGTTGAGATCCAAACCTATGTAGACGTATTTCATGTGTACTAATATTTTCTACTGTATATGTCATAGATTGATTTTCCTCATTTCAATTCTTTCTCAGTTTTTTATTTTATTTTTATTTTGGGGCCACTGTTTGCGTGATGCACCCCTTAGCTCAAACGTGTTGTTTGCGTGATGGTAAGCGATGAGCAAATCTTTTAAATGCTGCAAAACCAAAAAGTGAGCACTCTCAGTAAGTACAATACTTGCAATTGGCAGGAAAACATCATTCTGCATTGGTCTTGATCTGTGGTAGGCACGAAAGGCTTTCCTGAAGAGGTTTTGAGATTCTGTGCTCAAAAGATGGGGTGTCTAGGAGTCCAAACTATTTGTTGGACTCCTGGTGAATGAACACGGGTAGAGGCTTTTACGGAGGGACTATCATGGCTCAGATTACAAGTCAGAGGCATGGAATAGTCTTGTCTGGGCTTTAACCAGTGCTACCGGTATCTTCTGCACTGAACAATGTAGGAATTACAATAGAGACCTCCAAATGAGGAAGAGGGATACCCTTGAATGTTGGATTGAGGAATGTAGGACTGGGGGCTCCCCACAGATGTGTAAATATCACTTACAGGTACTACTTGTAAGAGTTAAAAGCTGAATATAGTCAGGACTGGTATTCATAATGGTATTCTGTTCGGTTTTTCAGCAACCATCATAGACCGAGAACTAAATGAGTAAACCCATGCTGCAAGACTGGCTCAGATGTGAGAAGCATGTGGTATGCATCCAAAAAGCACTGTTATTTTATCATTAAAAGTAAAGACACCTTTATTGGTTTATTATACAGTTGTATCAAACTGAGTGTTAATTTCTCAACTGTAACAGGAAAGTATGCATGCATTAGTGTGTAGGCCAAAACAACAGTTCAGTATTAGAGAGTAGTCAGTTGTGGGTTCCAAAATCACACTTCCCAAATATACAACACTTTTAAGGTTTCATCATCATTGCAATGTAATGTCAAACCTCTAAAGCAATGGCACTTGGCCTGCTGTAAACTGCATAATTGGAACATTTATATCTGCAATATATGCACACATCAAGAATTACTTGCTGCAATCTGTATATAGTGTGCATCTGTTATGAGTTGGTGGTCTTAAAAGTAAAGGTAACAGAATAGTCAAATATTTGTATCAGTTCATTGTATGTCACATATGAAGTTGTTAATGTTTTCCATTGTTTTTCTCTTACCCCAACCCTTATCTTCTCGCTCTTTTTTTTGTTTTGTTTTAATTTTTATTTTTGTTTTTTCCCACAGCACAGTGGGGTACACCTACCCCAGAAGATCCACCTACCTCCACTCCACCTGCTATGGCACCAAGGCCCAGCACACCTGGGATGCAACCTGGTAGCACGGCCTCTGTTGCCACTTCACTACCTGGCCCCTCAGGTAGTTTTGCCTTGCAGGCTAGGCCAATGGTTCCCTCCAGGAGCAGAGACAGAGGTGGTGATTTTATGACCTGCAATGCATTGCCAGGGTTGGTGCATAGAATTGCGCACCACACAGTTGGTGCACACCTACGCCAGATGGAGACATTGCTCTCCATCATTATACAGAATAACACAAAGAGACACAGACATCAGACACTGCAGCCATCGGTGCATTGAGGTGACAGTGATGACAGTGGTTGATGACTTGATTCTCACTGTCACCCAGCTTGACGTCCATGGGTTGGCGATGTACCCACCCTCATTCAGCCATGGTGTTCACCCATCTCTTGTGTCCTTCACCATCCCTATGTCTTATCTTGTATGTCCTGTCTGTATGCAATTGCTTCCTCACCTACCCAGCCTACCTGACCCAGACATAACTACGTCCCTTCCCTAGAATTCCTCTCTTTTGTCCTTCACAGTCCCTGTGTCTTGTCTTGCATATCCTGTTGTCTGCCATTGCTTCCTCACCTAACCAACTTACCTGACCCAGACATATATATATGTCAGTGCCCAATGTCTGCATCTTTTGCGGGTATTCTGTACTAGGATGGACACAAGTGCTCCACCTGGCATAGGCCTACATCCACAGTGTGGAGCACAATCCTACACACCATCCCTGGCAGTTCTCATTTGATAAAGTCATCACTCCCTCCGGGAGCTACAGGCCTATTCCTCAGGGCAGAGCTACCTGAGGAGCCAGGCAGTGCAGGGGCAGCAGAGAGGGTGCTGCCAGGTTGAGTACCAGACATGCTGGGCAGCAGTGCCATAGCCAGTGGAGTGGGGGCAGGAGGATCCCATGGGACAGGCCTACACCACTGTTCTGTGGGGGAGATAAACAACAAATTAAAAAAAAAAAGAGAAGCTAAGACTTGGGACGAGGAAAAAAAGGGAGAACATTAGTAACTTCATATGTGACATACAAAGCATTAATACAATTATTTGACTCTGTTCTGTTACCTTTACTTATAACACTACAAACTCCTAACAAATTTCTCTATTACTTTTAAGACTACCTAATTCATAACCGAGGCACACTATAGTAAAAATTGCAGCCAGAAATCCTATATTGCACATATGCATGTTCCAATTATACTGATTGCAGTTTACAGCATGCCATTTGTGCCACTGGTACAGAGGTCTGAAGTTACATTGCAGTAATGATGAAAACCTAACAATACTGTATATTTAGGAAGTGTGGTTTATGAATCCACAACCTCTGACTACTCTCTAATACTGTACTGTTATTTTGTCCTACAGACTACTGTGTGCATACTTTTCTTTTGCAGTTTAGAGATGCATGCTCACTGTTAATTGATAATATGGAACTGTTGCTTTGTGCTACAGATTAAGGCATGCATAATTTCTGTTACCGTAGAGAAATGCATTCTCAGTTTGATACAACTGTATTAAATACCAAATAAGCCATCCTTAACTTTTAATGCTACTTACTTAATTACTATTAAAATTATTATTATTATTATTATTATTACTATTAAAATTATTATTATTATTAAATTACTATTTAGAACAGTACTGTTCTGATGCATACATACCACATGCTTTTCACAACCTTAACACATGTGTGGCATGGGATCTCACATTCGAGGCTCGCTCCATGGCAACTGTGAAAAAACAGAACAGATCAGAATGCCATTATGAATACCAGTCTTGACTATATTCAGCATTTAACTCTTACAATTAGTCACCGTAATTAATACGTACACATCTGTGGGGTGTCCTTATACTTAATTCCCCAATCCAATGGTCAAGGGTATCCCACTTCCTCTTCCGGAGGTCATCAAAATGATGTCAGCATTATTCACCAGTGCGGGGGATACCTGTAGCACTGGTCAAAGCCCTAGCAATACTATTCCAGGCCTCATTCATTTATTCTGAGGATAAATAGTCCCACTGCAGCAATCGAGGACCATGCTCTTATCTAGGAGTCTAATAAAGATTCTGTACTCCTGAACGCTCCACCTCTGTGCTTGAAAGTGCACAGCCTCACCAGCAACTCCAGATATGTCTACCATAGCTCAAGCTCAAAGTAGAATTAGCATTTCCCTACAATTGCATTTTGAATCCTGATGTTTTCCCCCCAATTACATGTATTATGCTTACTGAGGGTGTGCACATTTTGGTTTTGCAACATCTGAAAATGTTTCGCATTGCTTACCATCATGCAAACACAGTAGTCAAGGGTCCACACTGATGGGCAATGTGCATGCATGATGGTAAGCAATGCACAATAGTGGCAAGCAATGCAATTTCAAGGTTATTTAGTATACATGCACTTGTATAAATGTGTTAGTCAAATGGACCAGGTCTACGGTTGTAAAATGAGGAAAAAAACAATTTATGGCAGTGTTCCAAGCAAATTTTAATAAAGAAAACTCATGTAAGGGAAAAGGAATTGCCGTGCTGTCCTGCAACCTGTATTCATGGCCAGCAACCTTACAAGGAAATCTTATCTGCATCATACCTCCCAACTGTCCAGATTTTTGCAGAATGTCCAGATGTTTACATCATATGTTTGGCCTGTTCCTAATACAATTTGTGGTTTTCTGGAAAATCACTAAGATTGAAGTCAGAGCATAATTACATACATTTGAGTTTCGCACTTCATATCCTTCAGAAAAGCTACTTTCTATGTTTATAAGAATAATATTGTAAATCTGTCCCTATTTTTGGGCCTTTGCCCCCCCCCCCATTACTTTAGTCTTTGTCCAGATTTCTTGCATAGAAAGGTTGGTAGGTACAATCTAAATTCATAGTAGAGGTTTTGCGGCCAGCAACACCAGTGCAAGCCACAAAATCTTACATACATGTACCTTGCTTTATTAATCTGCACTACGTGATGCCATGCAATGAAGAAAACACCTTCCATGTAGGCTCTGCATGAAACCTACATGGAGATTATTGAATCCTGGTACATATCTATCTAATATATTACTCTGCAGAATGTACATCTTATTGACAATGTATAATACTGTGTATTTTTAACACAAGTTGTTTTTTGGCATTCCATAAATATTAGACTTTGAACTCATTGAATGGTTTTGTTTTGTGTTGGCTTTGCTTGCATGGACATAAGTGGGATTTGCTGTTAATGCGGAAGCTTGCAATAATGTCAAAAGCTTCAGCATTAGCAGTAGGAGTGTATATGAGAGCATATGAGTGTTAATGTTATATTTAGGGTTAGGGAAAGGGATAGATTTGATGTGCTCTGTGAGTTTTCTGTTTTTTTACAGGCTTTGAGCATATGAGTGAAAGTGTTTCCAGGTTAAGGTTAGAGTAAGGTCTAGGTTAAGAGATAGCCTGAATGTTCAAGGTGTGTGTGTGTTTGTGTGTGTGTGTGTGTGTGTGTGTGTGTGTGTGTGTGTGTGTGTGTGTGTGTGTGTGTGTGTGTGTGTGTGTGTGTGTGTGTGTGTGTGTGTGTGTGTGTGTGTTTGATGGTGTACATGGTGTAGTGTATGTTTAGTGGCACTGTTAGCAAACATGTTTTTTTAAGGCAATGTTTAGTGGCACTGTTAGCAAAACAGTATTTTAAGGTATTGTGTGGGGTATATGAGGTTAATGGTAACAGCAGGCTTAGTGTTAAGATTAGCACACATGAGTAAAGCAATAAAGTGGTGGTGAGGTGCTATCTAAATATACAGACATATATATATATATATATATATATATATATATATATATATATATATATATATTATGAGACTGTAGAGTGGAGCAGTTGCATACCAGTTTTGAGAAGAGCTGAAAAATCTTGTCAACACCTTTTTATGTTATTATAAATATATTAGATATTGGGTGGTATTTCTTCCATTTTCTTTATTCAATTGGATTAACATCATTAGCCTGTAATAGAATAAAGAAATGGAGCAATTTATTCATAATATATATATATATATATATATATATATATATATATATATATATAGTCCATAAACACGAAACCACACACTGCACACACTTAAAACAAAACACATCCCCATTCCACAAACCACACACATAACTCACTTAACCCCCTAACCCTAACTCACTTAATCCCCATGTCGGCATCCTCGTTGTCATCCGTCGCCGGTCTTCTTGTCAGGTAGAACCATATACACACATATATATATATATATATATATATACATATATATATATATATATATATATATATATATATATATATATATGTATATATATATATATATATATATGTATATATACACATCCATATACATATTCAGTCAGAATGATGTCTGAAATCATAATAACATTATCTGTAAATGACCAGGAACAGTTTTATGGTGATTACTTTATAACATGAATACTGATGTCTGTTTCTCATGGGAGACACTAGTCTGCTTCACAGTTTGATCCTTTAAAAAGTGAATCCTTTATATCTTCACAACAGATAATTCAACAAACATTTTTGGGTGTTGTAGTTCTAATCAATAAGAACCAGATGATGTGGGCAAAGGAATATTTAGATGGCATTTTTCATTTGGAAAGCACAAGCCATTTATTATATAAGCCAATTTGTTTTGATTGCAATGTATGCACTTTGAATAAACCTATCTTCAAAATATTTTCATCAGTTGGCCATGTTTATTAACCATGATATAAAAGTGGGAGACGACTAACCATTGGCTCCTTTCTAACAATCATGGGCCTTCATCCATTCACAAATATGATATGCTTCTCAACTTACTAATGCTTTCAATCTCTTCAGTTTATACCAGTCATTGTTTCCTCTAGGCAAGGATGTTACATTATTTTCAGCTTCACAGAGCTCCTGATGAAGAAAGAATTATTTTTCCTCATAGCTGATGTCCTTTGAAAATTTAACTTAAATACCATTCATAACACCACTCATTTTCTGGACATTCACTAGTTCACTTACAAATCACATTAGTTCCTAGAATTCTTTCAACATGTTTGTGCAGATTACATCCTCATTTATATAAAGAACAATATGGTGTGTGACAGATTATTTCATCACTTCTGATGCACTTTGCTGATAATGGTATCACATTTTATGTTAGATGAGCAACTTTTAAATTAATAATAAAGGACATATTTATTAGCAAAGCTACACATTTGAAAAAAAATGTAATAGTGAAAAGACATCTTTGTTGGAAAAGCAAATATCTTCACGAGATAAAAAAACACAAAAGGGCTACCCTACACTGGAGGTATAGATGCTCTAAGAGTTAAGGAGAAGTTGTTTTAGTTTGGTTTTGAAGATGTGCAGGTTTTCAGTGAATCTAATAGAGAAGGGGATGGAGTTCTAGACCTTGGAGAAATGTGCTGGAATACAGGGCATCCTCAGTTATGTTAGGTGAATTTTGACCCATGAGTAGAATTTATTATCAGAGTAGAGTTGCCAGTCAGGAGTGCACCTTTGTAACGAAGCCTAGGGCAGGGCATCTTTCTGGGTGATGTACTACACTGTGTGCTGCTTGCAGTTGAGAGGGAGTAAGGTAGTGGAATAGCTCAAGCTAATTGAAGTGTTTAGCTAGGCAAGGAAGCTTTATTGGATGAAAATTATTCTATTTTATTATAGCACTGCCCATGTTTGCCCTTTTGTGTGGTTTGGAGGTTGGTGAAAATTGGTGAGGCATATATATGATTCTGGAAAGAAGACAGAGAAAAAGGATCATCCTGCTACTTTCACTGAGAAAGTTATTAATTCTAAATAAGAGACCCAGCTTATTCACATTTTTTTATTTTTGATAACTTAAATTTTGACTTACATATTCAATGTTATCATCAGTAGTGACACCTAGTAGTTTATTAATAGAAGCTTCTTCAATTATTGGATTGTTGGAAAAGGTGATTTTGAAGTTTGTTTTGCAATCAGCATTGGACTTAGTGGTAAAAAGGAGCAGTTTTGTCTTCCTTGCATTTAGGATAAGGGCAGACTTTGCCAGCCAAGTTTTGATGGCGGTGAAAGAGTAAAGAATTAGTTATTGAAGCTGAGTAAGATTCTGAACTGATGAACAATAAAACAATGAATGAACCACAAAATCAAAAAAACAAATTGCTGGAACCACTGAAGCTAGAAATAAGCACAGCAAAGTCACGCACATAGTTTTCAAAGTTTAATGGTGTTTCCTAGTACCTCGGCTATGTGCCTTCAAGGAATAATTTTCACACCATCCTAAGTCATCTTATAAAACAAACACAATTGATTAACTAATCAGTGACATCACCCAATTAAATACAGTTATTACAAAATTTAATTCTACTCATTCCAAGCTACATAAAACATTGCATAAAGTTGTTCATTTTGATTTTAACACACACTCACCGGAATATCACTATGTTCTCAAGTGAAGAACATACCTATTTAAAATGTTGTGTTACATTATAAACAAAATAAATGTAATAACTTCTGAAGTTGTGCAAATCCAACTCTTAACCATCTAAGAAATATAAATATTAAATTCCTAGTTTAAACCTTTGGGGTGTTGTGGTTTGTCTTTTCGGCTTTTCCCATTTAGGGGTTGCCACAGCAGAACTCCGGTCCGCTAAAGATTGGCAGTAGATTTTTTATGGTGTCAAGTTGTCAGCCCGATGCCCAACCTTCAGCGAAGGCACGCCCATTCACGCATGTTTTTCGGAGGCCACTCGACTGCAGGGAGGACATGCAGACTCCACACAGAAGGCACTCCAGCCGTGAATTGAACAGGAGAACCTCTTGCTGTGAGGCAACAGCACTACTGCTGTACCACCATGGCTTCAAGTCCCAAAATTAATAATCAATTTTGTTTCCAACCGCAATAAGCTAGTCAAAAATTCAACACCCTATCTACAAAGGGGGCTGGCTAAGATACTAAAAAATAGGCTAACATCAGAACTTCCATGAGCTGTATGGAAATGATTTGCCACAGGATTCTCCATCCTATCATGTCTAATATCACTTAGGTGTTTCATCACATGATTTTTAGCCATTCTTTTGATTTGTCCTATATACCATCTTGTGGGTGTACACCCACAACCTATAATGTATAAAATCCCACAAGAATGGCAATTAAAATAACTCATGGCTTTATATTGCCTACTATTGATGCTATCCCTGTCCAAATTTTTCACTCTTCCACATACTTTGCATCTCCCATGTGGATAACAGCCCATACGATGGCCCCGAACTGAGGTTTTCCTCAGATTTAATAATTCCTTTAAATTCAACAATTTGCTCTAAGAGAATGTCACCCTTTTAGGAAACAAATTTACCAAAGTTGGGTCATCTCAAACTATGGGCCATAATCTATCAATGATACTCCTCAAGATGTTAGAAAAAGGTGAAAACTTGGAAACAAAGAATAACCTGCCCTCCCTGCCTGGTTTAGCCGTTCCAAAAAGCTTGGCTTCTGCTCTACCATGTGTGCTGCTAAAAAGGATGTGTGCCATTACATTAGTTTTCCTGATTATTTTTTCAGCCCTATCAGGAACAGCTGCACTATAACCTCTATTTAAAAGTTTCTGTCTGACCTTTAAAAACTCCTGATCCAAAATGGATTTCTCAAAAGTGTTTTTAAAGATATGATTATATTTGCCATATGGTAATGAAACCAACAAATGGGGAAGGTGCATACTATCAGCCTCAAAAAAATTATTGACAGCAGTCTCTTTGTTAAAGGGCCTATAACATATTTCCTGGTTTTCTATATAAAAAATTCCATATTTAAGAATGTAATCTTCTCCACATCAGTTTTGTATGTAAATTGTAAACCAGCATGGTTTAGATTATCCATGAATGTTTGAAAATGTGTAATATTACCCTTACAAATGAAAATTAAATTATCTATAAACCTTTTTTATACAACAATATGATGTACAAAAAACTCAGTGTTATAAATGAACAAATTTTCAAAATGATTCATAAAAATAATGGCATACGAGGAGGCATATGAAGGCCTCCATCGCAGTGCCTTCCTTTTGCAAAAAATACTGTTTATCAAATTTGAAGCAATTATAGTTGAGCGAGTATTCTAGCAGTTGTAGCAAATAAGTAGTGCATGGACTTTCCCCCATTATTTTCTCAACTGCTTCCAAACCCCAGATATTTCTGATGCCGGTACAAAGGGCTTTAACATCTACACTTGCCCAATAAAAAAATTGTGTTCCATTTCATCCCCCCACCCACCAGGTCACAAAAATCTTTACCAGTTTTAATATGAGACACAATTCTAGGTAAATACACTTTCAACTGGTGATCTAAGAAAATACCAACATTCTGTAAGAATGATCCCCTTCCTGATACAATTGGTCTACCGGGGGTATTCAAACATTTATGAATTTTAGGGATAATGAAAAAAATTGCATCTCTGGGGTTTTTAACATATAGTCTCTTAACATCCATGGGGGAAAAAATCCCAGCCTTTCACCCCTTTCAAGAAGTTCTAATCAACCAGCACTGAAATCAGAAATAACATTGCCTGTTATCTTAATATAAACTGATGTATCCTTCAATAAATTTTCAGCCATGCTGTTGTACCTAGTTCTTGATAGAATCACTCAATTTCCACCTTTGTCAACTTGAGTATATACGTACTTGATATTGACTTCTCTTAATTTATTTAAAGCCAACCATTCATTTTTACTCAAGTTGTAACTTCTACTTCTTTTCTAAATCTTTCATGCTCAAATTCAATTTGTCTACATAAACCACTTTCAAATTGACAAATAGCTGATGAAGACTTGGGGGGAATTACTGCTATAGGGGACATGGGGTAGAGATAATTTGTTATAACCTGTGCAAAAAACAACCCTTTGTCCCTCAATAACATTTTTTTCTTCTTCTGAAAAAACGTCCATTCTGTTATAACCCATGTTAAGCTGCGGTGGTGCAGCCGTAGCACTGTCACCTCACAGCAAGATGCTCTCCCGTTCAATTCTCGTCTGGAGCGCCTTCTGTGTGGAGTCTTCATGTCCTCCCCACGGTCGAGTGGCATTCGAAAGACATGCGTAAATGGGTGTGCCTTCGTTGAAGGTTGGGTGTCGAGCTGGCACCTCAGCACCTTAAAAATCTACTGCCAATCATTAGCGGACCGGAGTTCCACTGTGGCAACCACTAACTGGGAAAAACCAAAAGAAGAAGTAGAATGTCATATAACCCATTTTCATATAAGGATATATTCAGAAGAGAATCATCAGACAAAATACTTAAATCCATTGCATCATTTTCCCCCATAGAAGTGTTCAAAATACATACACGATTGTGAGAATATACTTTTCTACTGAATTGGCCTACCTCAAGAAAGAGGTCTGCCAAACTTGGAAAATGAGTTGGAACAAATTTTGTACCCTTTGAAAATACTGCTTCAATGTCACTATTCAAAGTCAAGTCAGACAGATTAATTATTTTCAAATTGGACTCACTGTCCTGAGTACGTTGTTGTAACACATACCTGCGTGAAATATAAGTGTTCAAATTTGAAATAAGAAAGCAATCCCCCAAAAAACTTTGATCAAAATTAGTTGCTTTTCTTTCTGTTGCCACTGCCACTGTTGTTGTTGTTGCCTTCTTGCCACCTCTGGCCATGACCTCTCAGTTGCTGCACTCTAGAAAGCTGCTCTTGTGAACTGCCTCCTGCTAGATTCAACTCTTCAAAGCAAACATTCCTTCTGCTGCTAGATGCTGTTTCAGAATAGAAGAGGCCAAGGAATCTCGCGAGACTCGAGATTTACTCTCACTCTGAATGCTATTGGACCTGCTTCTTCTTGGTTTGCGTTGCCAGGAGAAAATTAAGCTGTTTTTATAGTCTTTAATGTTCCATTCAAGTTTACCTTTCTTTCTATTAATAACAGCCTCCTCCACTTTACACACACAATCTTGAATCTCTTTGAGCTTGGTATTAAAAAAGGCAACAGGAACAGTTTACACAGCCATTCCTGTAACTGCAAAATTTCATCATGTACTTTCTCTCATTGCCTTATATTTCTTTTTATCAGGATTTTCAACCAACCCAAAGTGCAAGCCAGGGAAATGCATTTCCATTCCTCTAGAAGATCAACTTCATCATCTGAGAAGTTGAATGCAGGCAAATGATCGACCCTCAGGCCCCTGGGAGTTAAGTCTAGGCTTATGTAGTTCTCTAAAAGCCTGATATCATAGAACAAAGTTACCTGTTTGGTAAGAAGGTGTTCCAATTGAATGAAATCGACCTCATTCAGGTCTGATTTTCTCAGGGACTAGGGATTGTCAGAGGTCAACCTTGCATCTCTCTTCTTCCAAAAATCAACCAGGGAAGTGGAACTGGAACTGGATTCAGCCTGTGTTCCAGCCATAATAAAGCCAGCTGGTTTAGTTCAAGCCTTGATGAAAAAAAAAAAAAAACAATGAATGAACCACAAAATAAAAAAAAAAAACAAATTGCTGGAACCCCTGAAGCTGGAAATAAATACAGCAAAGTCACGCATGTAGTTTCCACAGTTTAATGGTGCTTCTTAGTACTTTGGTTAGGTGTCTTCAAGGGAATAATTTTCACACCATCCTAAGTCATCTTATATTAAGATTCAGAACTGAGCATATAAGAGAGAAATTATCGGCATATTGAATTAGGTTGGCATGTTTAAAAGAAGTGTGCAAATTGTTAATTTATACGTTGACAAGAGGAGCTCAAGTATTGATAAGTGAGGTACACCAACCGATACTGGTAGGAAGGTTGAATAGCTTGATTGCCATTTAACAGTTTGTGATCTGTCTGATAGGTAGCTTTGGAACTAGTATAGGCCTAAGGATGCTAGCTCAAACAGCTTGCCATGGGAGACTGTATCAAAGGCTTCTAATTAGAAAAGTGTGGATACAATATTGCTTGTGTCACATTTCTGATTGGTGGTGTTTATGAAGGTGAATAATGCAGTGTTACTGCTGTGGTTTGGTCTGAAATCAAGCCTGGTAGGAGATAATGGATTTTTTTGTCAATGATATCTTTAGGTAGTTGAATGTGGATACATTTCTCCAGGATTTCAGCCAAGGGGGGAGTATGGTTCTAGGCCTGTAGTTGGATAGTTCAGTTCTAGGACAGTGCTATTTATAAAAACAGTGGCAAGATAGACTATGGCATTAGCAACAATTTTGAGATAGTTAAGGTGCCGGGTTTACATTTAAAAGGTACTTCTGTATAGCACAGGTGGGGCTAGAACTGAGGAAGAAGGCATAGTAACTGTTGATGGATTGAGAAGTATTTTGTGGATTGCTATTCTTATTTATATTGAGTAAGGAATTATCTTTTTTGTACTTAGGCATCATTCTTGGTGAAGGAAAGATTCTGCTTAGCACCCGAGTATTACTTGTCTTTGTCACATGCATGAAAATAGAGGCATAGGTAGGGTGGGACAGAAGGGGCAGCCACCCTAGGTACAAAATGTTAGAGAGCACAAGTAGCTGATCACAATCAGTTTTCAGTACATTACTGACATTCAGATGCTAGTATTGCATTTGTGATTAGAACTTAAGGCTTTTTTTGATTACACAAGCCTGAGGAGAGGATCTTTGTTTTCTCTTCTACCAGCAGATCAGGAGATAGCACCTGGCAAAAGAACTGCTAGGTGCATCTCTACATAGAAAGTTCTGAAATGCCTCTTTGCATAGTCCACAAGGATTTGTATTAACTCCCACATGAACAACCACCACATGATGTCATATTTACCTTAACAAAGGGTCTTTATGCTCTTGTAAGTTCAGAGATCCTGGCACCCAAAAGACAACTGACTGCAGCCCTAAACTTGTCCAGCCTTAGGACTGGGGAATATGTATGTCTAAAAACTGATTAACCAATTACTAAGACATTTTTTGTTAGTATAATGTTTATGAGGAAAAAACTAGGAATGATCTGACTCTTGTTGATAATGCCCTAGCAGTACAGGGACATGATGAGTTGGAGATTCCTGCTGAGACTTATTCTTACTAGTTCTGTGAGGCTTTGGCAGAGATTGTTTAATGGAACTCAGTCCATGACATTTAAATGTGATTTTGTTGAGAATATAGTGGCAATAAAGGTGAGGGTGTGAGTGTGTCAGACTCAATGTGCATTTTTTTAGGTGAGTGAGACACCTCCAGATTAGTTAAATATTTGCACCTGTCACCAACATAGTTATTTTTGTTAAGAAAGAGTTCATCATTATACAAACACAGTCCAAGTACTAAGCCAGTTCTTTATTCACGATCTGGTACCTCGGCCTTTCGCCTTCAAAGGATCACAGAAAAAAGTGCATTCTATCACAGTATATATACACATTTCTAATTGTATAATTAGTCATCATTTACAAAATCATCTGCAATTAATCAATTAAAACAATCACATTAATTTAAAGTAACATTCGTAGTTAGACTCACAGTGAGTTTTACAGTTAATTTTACAATGAATTTTAAATTAAATTTAAAGGTAGAGACAGTCAGAACAGGAATAAATCTCATTCAATAGATAAATGGCTAAATGGATAATTACATATAATTATCTGTGATTTAGAAGTAATGACATTCATATTACTTCCAACATTTAAATGCTCAGTTCCAAATTTAATCCGCCAGGTTTCAAAGTATTATATTTTAAAATCATTTTAGTTTCTAATTCAAGTAATTTTTGAATAAACATACCCCCACCTTCAGAACAAAAGGGCTTCCCCAAAATACAAAATTTTAAACTATTAGTGCAACCACCATGATTGTCAAAAAAATGTTTAGCTATAGGGCTGATTTCATTATTGTTTCTTATATCCCTTAAATGTTCCAGGATGCGAACTCGAATCATCCTTTTGGTCTGTCCTATGTACCATACATTATTACATGAGCAACCTAATATGTACACTACTCCTACTGACCTACAATTAAAGTAGAATCTAGGGGAGAATGGAATCCCATTAATTCTATTTAGATTAATGGCCTTCATACAGATGCTACAGTGACCACAAGCATGTGTACCTACCGGAAGATCTGATCTTTCATCTCCTTTCAAGAAGTTATAATTTAATAGCTCCTTTAAGTTTTCCCCCTCTTAAATGAAAAAGTTACATGTTTAGGAAATAAATGACCTATATTTTCATCTTCATTAATTAAATGCCAGTATTTCCTTATCAATTTTACTATTTCATCAGATAGAGGGAAAAATTTAGTCACATAAAATAACTTTTCTTCCTCCATCCCACTGGTAACGTTCTTGGATGTTTCATAATCAACATTAACCAAACTTTTCTCAAATTTTCGATACTCACAGTCATTGATCCCCAATATTTTATTTTTGTTCAATAATAACTGGTCTATATTATAGCCTCTCTGAATTAACCTCAGTTCAACCTTATTTAATTCCCTATACCTTTCAATTTCATCACTTGTGTGATCAAAAATCCTTTTAAATTCACCTAAAGGTAATGAACGCACTAAATGTCCAGGGTGCATGCTCTCAGCATGTAAGAACATGTTAACTGAGGTATCTTTTCTAAATGGTCTATATCCTATATTTTCCTCATGATGATACAGTGTTATATCTAAGAAATTAATCTTTTCCCTACTATATTCAAAAGAAAAGGTCAGACCATGGCTATTTTTATTTAGGGTTTCAAAAAATTCAAAAATATCCACAATATCACCCTTACAAATCAAAAAAAGATCATCAATGTAACGCTTATAAGTTATAACATTCTTTTTGTAAAAAGAACTTGGGTAAATATATTGTTTCTCAAAATAGCCCATATATACAATGGCATATGAGGGTGCAAAAGCAGCCCCCATAGCCATTCCCTTTAATTGCAGAAAAAATTTTTTATTAAAGCAAAAATAATTGTGAGTAAGGCAAAAATCTAATAGTTGAATCAGAAACATAGTTCTGGGTCCATCACCTAGCATCTCAAAAACCGCTTCCAACCCCCACCTCTTGTTGATATTAGTGTATAAGGATTTCACATCAATTGTTACCCAATAATAATCACTGCCCCATTTGACATGGGAAAGTTCATTTATTAGTTCTTGGGTGTTAGAGATATGTGCCATCACTTTCTTTAACTGTTTCTTCAGATGAAAATCCAAAAGGAGATTAACATTACTTAAAAAAGAGCCTATTCCTGACACTATTGGCCTACCTGGGGGTTTCTCTAAACATTTATGGACCTTAGGTAGGACATAGAAAATAGGTGTCAGTGGATTTTTAACATATAATTTGCACACATCATTGTGGCTAAAAAAACCAAGGCGTTCCCCTCTTTCCAGTAAGTTTAATAGTTCAATGTTAAATTCTATTATGGGATCCCTAACTAAACATTTATATTCAGCCTCATTATAAAGTAAATCATTTACCATTTCACAATAAAAGGTTTTATCTGTAATAACCCAGTTGCCCCCTTTATCCGCACACTTGAAAATAAATTATTTTTTAATATTCATCAAGTCTTTTAAGGCCTTCCATTCACTTTTATTTAGATTATATTGTTTCTGACTCTGAAATTTACTCAATAATAACGTCATTTCTTTAAATATAATCTTGAAAAATGTAGCAACAGCAGGAACCTTAATATTTGGTGTAAATTTATTATTTGAGGCTAAATATGGTAATAACAGTTTCCCATAACCTGTATAAAAACCTTCAACATTTTCATTATTACCATCCACCTTACACACATTTTCATCTTCAAAACAAGAATCAGCATTTTCATAATCATATACAGATAAATTTAACAGATTATCATCGTCACCATCTTCAGTTTCATTAGATGAACCATTCACAGTGTTAGCAGTACAATTCAGAAAGTATACTTTTAAATACAACTTTCTAACAAACATTTTCAATTCCATGTATAAATCCCCAAGGGAAGGAATAAATGTAGGCACAAATTTACTGCCTTTACATAACACTGATCTCATGTCATCATTAATGACCAAATTAGAAAGATTAATTAAACATAAAGTCCGTTCATTAGACACACTCACATTTTCATTCCTTGAAATGGTTTCTTCCCTTTCTACCGTTCCTTCCTCGACCCAATTTACTATTCTGAAAGGAACTATCAGTTTTGGTAGAATTCAAGGCACCATTTGCGCCCTCAGTTCCAGCATTATTACTGTTAGTAAAGTCTGCAAATGTAATATTTTTAACACCAAAGTTACTTCTCTCTCGTTCTCCCGAAGACGCTGACACACTACGCTGTCTCTGTGAGTTTCTCCTGACCTTTGATATGCTACGCGTCATCTCACGTTGCCAGGAAAAAAGAACACAATTTTCATAATCCTTCATATCGCGCAACAGTTTATTCCTTTTCCGCTGCAAGATTTCATTCTCTAGTTTAGAAACCTTTTCCTTGATTTTGGTGAATTGCACCCTAAAAGAGGACTCCTCCACCACCTCATCCTGTAGGTGCATTATTTCACTTTTAAGTTTATCATGCACCCTCTGGTTCCATTTAACTAAGATACGGAGCCATTTAGTAGTGCATTCCAACGACGCTTGTTTCCATTCATCCAGCAGGTCATGTTCATCCTCAGAAAAAACAGTGGCAGGTAGCTTGTCAATGTGTAAGCCTCTAGGCGTTAGGTTTAAATTAATATATTTCTCCAAAAGACATGTATCGAAAACAGAGCAATTTCTTTGGTCATAAGTCTGTCCAATGATATAAAACGATCATCTACCTGACTACCTCCACCAACGTTCCATGGATCCAAATTCACAAATTTTCTTTCACGTTCATTGACCATATCAGCAAAACAGAACGCTCCTGGCATATTGTTCTGCCCCGAAGCTCCACTTGCCTGAGTCATTTTACTGGTAATACTCTTGGACACTGACTGGACTCCACAAACACTTCAAAAAACAGCAATATACAAACACAGTCCAAGTATTAAGCCAGTTCTTATTCACGATCTGGTACCTCGGCCTTTCGCCTTCAAAGGATCACAGAAAAAAGTGCATTCTATCACAGTATATATACACATTTCTAATTGTATAATTAGTCATCATTTACAAAATCATCTGCAATTAATCAATTAAAACAATCACATTAATTTGAAGAGTTCATCATCTCTGAGCCTAAGGCAGTTCCCATACTACTTGAGGATATAAAGTACTAAGAGGCTGGCCACAGGAGGGGAAAAAGCTGGCTTACTTTCCATAATTTCCAGTTCTTCATGTAATAGATGGAGGGGACCACAGGCAAGGTAAATGTAACTATGTAACTCAATTGATTTACTTTGGAGAACAGCACAGGAAGAACTATGTGTAGGTAAACATAACTAAATAGCTTAATTTAATTTACATTTTGGGAAGAACACGGACTAAACAATTTGTAGGGACTAAGTAGGTTAATTCTACTTTGCAGAATGTGGCACAAGATAAACTAACTGGAGAAGTAGTTGGTCTTGTGAGGGAAGTAAACTGGAATAAATATTTGCAATTAACAGGTGAAGGAAGAAAGCATGGGGGGGTGGGACTTGAGATCTGGAGACTACAGTAGATCACTTTAATTTATGCAGTTTCCCAGGTTACACCACTCTCTAACCATGAAGAAAATTTATTGTCAGAGAGAACAGTGGCAATTTTTTACAAACAGAAGGGAATGGCTAGTCTCAATTTGTAATTAAACTTTATCTCAATTCGTTAAATACCAACACATAGTGCAGTTTGGGGGAAACCCACTCAGAGATGTGGAGGACAAACCCAAACATTTTTTGGAGAGTAATACAGATGGTAAGTGAACAGTCAGATCAAATCACCTTCATTAGTGTAATGCATATTGCAACTGACTATGGATAATTCATTCCTGTACTGGAATATCAAATACAGAGAAATTTATGACACTTTGCTGATTTTATTGTTTCAGTCTTTGTGTGTGAGATGTCCCAATTTTCAATGAGTATTTGTTGGGTGCTGTGATGATATGGGCGCGCCTTCATAGCCAGCTGAAGTTTTGTAAAGAATATATCCTTTGAATATCAAACTAATTTATACAAAATGCTTGTGTTACAAACATATTAAAACTGTATGACATTTGTATATCAAACTGATTTGTACAGATGTTTGTGCTGAAAATGTATTGGTGAGGTTTGCTTGTGTTACACTGTATCAACACTGCACCCTGCTGAAATGAAAATAAATGTACATGTGATATTATAACTGAATTAAATGTATATGTTTTAATAGAGGACACTGGGACAGCAAAGGTTAACTTTAATAAAAATAAGGGAAATTTAAATAAGCTGTTAAACCATTAAAACCGTACCCTACAGTGTTGAATAGGACCAGAGATGCTGGATCTAGGAAAGAGCCTTTGTCCATTAGCTCAAGGGAAGGCCCCAGGTACTGTCAAAAACATTTGAATGTGTACTGTGGCCATCTATGCTAAATTCCTGTCTCAGCTTCAAAGGGGAATACTGTGAGAATCTAGAGTCAGGTGACCAGATGAGATCATTCTGCCAGCCCACTTGGAAATTATATTTTAGATATTATAAAGAGAAATCTCAGAGTACTGAGTATTCTTCTTTGGGGAGCCTGACTAGAAATACCCTCACCCACAGCATTTTGCCTTGCGGTAGTAAGTAATTTAATTAGATAACAGTAAATTCTTCAAGATTCAGTCATGAATATAGTGAAGCTTAGTTAAGAGAGTGTTTTCTTTATTTGTATGAGTCTGTCCATCAGTGTTAATTTCAATATTTTCTGTGATTTGAACTCTGTGATTTACTGCAAATATATATTCAATATTTTCATGTCCTTTTATTATTTATTATTAAATATACTTAAAACCTTTATTCTGGCTGGCCTTGCAGAAAGTACCTAACCTTTGAGAGTACATATATTTATTTGGTGACACTGTGTGGACCACTCCAGAAGGCCTAGCCATCTTGGTGAACTACAACCATTTGTTTTACTATTAGCATTACACAGTATAACTGGACACCCTTTGTTAAGGGTCTTAAACGTGCAGATTGGGGAGTGTCTGGTGATAGTGATAACTACCTTATAGTCTGGCAGAGGGGGCATAGCTAGTAAACCTGTGCCAGCCTTTTCCAGGTGTGTGTGTGTGTGTGTGTGTGTGTGTGTGTGTGTGTGTGTGTGTGTGTGTGTGTGTGCAAATTAAATCACACAGTGTGTGTGTGTGTGTGTGTGTCAGCTACTTGGAGCAGAGACATGAAGCACTGTGTTTACAGAGAGGGTGCTGGAGGACTTAGGCTTGGACACTTAGCTGAGGACCTAACCCTACCAGTGGGGAGTCTTCCTGGGGACCTGGAGGGAGACAGATATAGAGACATCCAGATCCTGGGCTGAGTGTGTTCCTTGTGTGCTCTTAAGGGAAACTGTACTTGATGCAGAGAAGTCTGCATCTAGAAATACTGAGTGTATCCATTTTTATTCCGAGTGCACATACATCTCCAGTGTCAGTGGTGAGGATCCCAGCTTCTTAATTACTGGCCCAGCATGGGGGATGATACATATTGGTGGCCATTACATATTGGTAGCAGTGGTGGGCACCACATATTGGTTGGCTGTGGTGGGATCATCACATGCTCACATATTGGTGAGCAGCAGTGTGGATATTGTATTTATGTGGCCTGTAAGCAGTATTCACTAAAGAGGGTGCTTGTACTCTTAAGCAGCCACAAGGTAGACTTTCAGAGTGTCATATCACAATAGTTTTACTTATTTACTTTTTGTTAACTTAGTCAGGGAAAGCAGGGAAAGATGTCAGCAGAAGATTAGGGCAAGGTGACAAGGAACCAGTTGGCTGAGATGTACCAAGCCATAGGATTGGTGCATGCCAGCCTTACTAAAGGGGAAATGATTGCAGGGTTAATCTCGGCTGCATCACAGACCAGCAACCAGGAAGACAACCAGGTTGGCATTGGAAATGTACAGCAGAAACAGGAGAGTTCAACTTTTCCTCAGAGGACTTATAAAATTTGTCTGTAGTTAAAGAGACTTGAACTTTAGTCCAAACATTTGGAATTAGAATCAGCAGAGAGACTGCAGCATTTAGGGGTCAAAGTAGAATCAGCAGAGAGACTGAAATATTTGGAAGACGAAGAAAATGAGAGGCAGAGACAACATGAAAAGGAAATGCTAACTCTTTGCTAGGGTCATGGAGGTAATGGGGAAGGGAGTAACCATACCCCAGAAGCAATAAAGGTCAGTAAACTTCTTCCTCAATACCAAGAAGGTGATAATTTTGATAGTTTTATTCATATATTTGGAAGAGTATGCAAACAGTATAATGTTGACCGAGGGCTGTGCATACAGTTACTGACCCATTTACTCCATGGCAAAGCTGTAACTGCTGTTTCTAAATTGTCTGATACTGATTATAGGTTCATAGGTTCATAGGTCGGCACTAAGCTATTGGCCCTAGGGCCTATATAAGCCTAGCCAAAAAGGTACCCTGGCTTTCGCCACCCAAGAAAATTATTTTCCTGTGCCCCTGTCGAGCAGTGTCACAGAGGTGATGCCTACGGAGAATTTCCTATTTCCCCTCCAATCATCAAGATTTTTCTTGAAGAGTGCTAATGTAGATCTTTGTTTGATATAGATAGGTAGTTTGTTCCAGAGTATGGGAAGTCTCTGGGAGAGGAATCTATCCCTCCAGCATGCTCTGTTTATTGTGGTGACAAGGTTTAGGTCCCTAGAGAGTGTAACTCAGATGGATTGGGATTTCTTTAAGTGGAGCATGTCCAACAGCTCTGGGTTTGACATAGCTTTGTATGTTAGGCAGAGATCACCTCTGAGTAGGTGATATGCGATGAAGTAAAGCTGGAGTTTTTTGAGACGGGCTGCGTAGGGCATCTGTTTGAGGCTAGTAATCCTCTTTGTGAGGTATTTCTCTTGCCTTTTCAGTAGTTGTAGATGTCTTGTGAGGTACATACCAAAAGGGGTGTTGTCCTCTATAATGGGTCTAATGAGTGACGAGTAGAGGTGAACAATGACTTCTTTTTTCCTGGATGAGAAACCTTTTGTGATGAGGTGTGCCACGTAGAAGGATTTCCTGACTACTGTGGTGATGTGATTATCAAAGGAGAGACTACTGTCCACCTGTGTCCCAAGGTCTCTTATGTCACTTTTGGTGTTAAGTAGACTACCACCTATGTGGTAGTGCATGGGTACAGAGTTTTTATCAAAGGAGATGACGATGCACTTTTTGGCATTGAGCTTAAGGCCATGGCTTTGACACCAGTCATCTGTCTCAGTGAGGCCCTTTTGTAGGATGTCCACATCGTTAGGAGTTTTGATTATGGCTCCTAGTTTGCAGTCATCTGCAAACTTTGTTAGCCAAAGACCTTCTGTATTAGCCTGTATTTCAGAAAAGTCGATTCCAAACAGGAGAGGACACAGGACTGAACCCTGTGGTACTCGACTTGTCACTGGTCTGAAGTCAGATTTGGAGTCTGCTACATTCACAGTGTGGGTTCTGTCAGTGAGCCAGTTGGCAACCCATCTTGTGACATAGGGATTTATACCTAGTTTAGTGAGTTTATCTATAATTCCAGAGTGGGGGATGGTGTCAAAAGCCTTGGCAAGATCTAGATAGGCTGTGTGAACCACCTTACCCTCGTCTACGGCTTTGGTGACTACTTCAAAGAAGTATATCAGGTTTATGAAACATGATCTGCATTTTACAAACCTGAACTGCATGGGGTCCAGAGTTTGGAGATTACCAATGTCTTTGTTTTAAGTTCCATGATGATACGTTCCATGGCCTTGCAGACCAGGCTTGTTAGGCTAATGGGGTGGTAGTTCACGGGGTCTGTGGTTTTCAACCCCTTTGTGGAGTGGGATAACCGTCGCTGTGCACCATTCAGTGGGCACAAAGCCTGTGGTGAGGCTATGATTGAACATGGTGCTTAGGTGGGGTGCTAGTTCATTCTGCAGTTCGTGTAGCACATAGCCTGGGATGTTGTCAGGTCCCATGGATGCTGTGTTCTTGGCTTTGGAGAGTGTGTATTTTTACCTGTGCACCTGTGATTACATGAACTTTGCATTCTTCCGGTATAGAGATGAGCCCTTTAGGGGCTGAGGGGGTAAAGTTAGCACTGAACCTATCTGCCAGGATGTTGACAATATCAGTTGGTTCTGTATATTTAGTGCCACTGTGCTGTAACTCAGAGCAGATCTGAGTGTTGCCATTGACATTCTTGACATAGCTATAGAATGCTTTGTGGTTGTTTTTAGAATTAGTGGCAATTTTGTTTTCGTAACTAGCTTTGGATGATTTTATTAGTTATCTCAGCTTCTTACTGAGGTTGACCAGGGAGTTCCTCCAATCATGGGATTTTACTCTTTTTTTGCAACAGTTTCTTTCTTCTGTTGTAGAGTTTGTTTATGGCAGGGGACTACCAGATTGGCTTCCTTTTTTTGGAGGATAGCATCTTGGTTCCTTTAGGGATATCATGATCCATGCACTCATGCAAGTGCTTATAAAGTGCATTTGTGTAGGATTCAGCAGTCGTACCTCTATTGTCCGCCTGTATGGGTGTTGGGAAGTTTGCCACTTCTGTCTTAAGAAGTGTGAAGTGACTTTGGAGAAATTTTTTATGGTGGTTTCCCAAATGGGGGATGGGGGTGGGATGTAGATGTCTAGGGTGATTAGTGCATACAGGAGCAGTACTTGCTTGCCAGTCCACTCCAGTCAGAGCTTTAGGAGGGATCACATTCCTAACACCTTTGGCCAGGGTTCACCTTGTTGGGGAAGATGGAAAAGGAAGAAAGCAAGTAGGTGATTTTGATAATGCAGTTCTTTGTGTGCATGCAGTGACATATAGTCCGGTTTGGAGACAGGCCTGTGGGTCTGGTAGCCTGGGGGAGACCCAGGCAGACTGCACATCTGAAGCCATGACTGGTGGTGTGACTACTTCACCAGTGAGACTGAAGGTGAGCCACAGCTGCTGGTGGGTACTGATGTTCCCTTGGGCAGAGTGACTGCAAGGGCAGAGGTGAGTAGTAGTAACCAGGCTGACAGTGAGGCACTGCTGTCAGAGGATACCGGACTTCCTGTGGAAAAGGAGCTGGGAAGAGTTACAAAGATAGAGTTGAGACAGGTTCAGCTTTCAGACCCTACATTAGAAGGCTTGAGGGAGGTAGCTAGGGAGCCACCTGATTCTCAAGGATAAAGGAGAATCTGTATACTGGAACAAAGGGTTACTATATAAAGAGTGGACCCCTGAGGGAGGGCTAGAAGTGAGGTAATACAGAAGTTGGTAGTGCCCAGAGCCTACCATCTGGCACTTCTAGCCATAGCCCATGACATTCCCTTTCATAGTAGGTTCATAGGTTAGTACTAGGCTAACTGCCCTTGTGGACCATTTTAAGCCTAGCTAATTACCCCATGTGAGAATCAAACGTGTACCTTGTGTTTGTAAGGTAAATACCTTAACCATTATGCCAATCTCCAATGCTGCAGGTCACATGAGCATAAAGCATACCAAGAGACATATTATGCAGAACATTTATTGACCTGGGATTGCCAGGGATGTAACAGGGTACTGTAGGACCTGTGAACAGTGCCAAAAAGTAGGCAATGCAGGAGACAAGGTCAAAGCTCCTTTGATGCCTTTTTCTGTGACTGAGGAGCCATTTTAACAGAGTAGCTATGGATATTGTGGGGCCTCTGAGTACCCCAAGTTCCACAGAGAAGAAGTATATCCTACTTTTATGCTACTAGATACCCCGAGGTGGTTGCTCTGTCCTCCACTGAGGCAGAGAAAGTGGCAAATGCTTTGCTACAGATCTTCAGCAGGGTAGTTTTCCCAAGAGAAATACTGACTGACAGAGGTGCCAATTTCATGTCACACCAGCTGGCTTGTCTGTGGGAGCACTGTTGGGTGAAGCATCTAAAGATCACCCCCTACCACCCACAGACTAATGGTCTTGTGGAGATGTTAAACTCTATCCTAAAGACCATGCTAAGGGCATTTGTGGACTAATTTAAAAGAGAGAGTGGGGCAAATATTTACCTCATCTATTGTTTGCATACAGGGAGGTGCCCCAGGAATCCACAGGTTTTTCACCCTTTGAGTTGTTGTATGGGCATAAGGTGAGGTGACCATTAGATTTGCTTTGTAATGAGTGGGAGGATGAGTGTGAATCCCACAAGGAGTCTGATGTGGTATATGTCCTAAACCTCAGGACAAGGCTTAGGGAGCTCATGGGCTTGGCCCAGGAGCCCAATAACAGAAAAAAGGTGTGGTATGACAGGAATGCTTGAGTCAGAGAGTATGTTGTGGGGCAGTAGGTGATGGTTCTCCTGTCAGTCACAATAAACTGCAGGCAACTTATTTTATTCATTTATTTTATTTTACATTTGTTAACTTGGGGTGTCTGACTGAGCTGAAAAGTCAATTTTTTAGCAGAGGCCCAGGGAGAAAAGCTCCACTAGAAAAATTACAGATACATTTAGATATCTAAACAGGATCAGTATACACACAAATTACAATAGACATGTTTTTACAGTGGTATGTAGTACATCAACAGTTACAGTGGAGAGAACAAACGAGAACATATTTATTTAAAAATAAAGGTAATTAATAGATTTGTTGTGTACAGTTGAAATTAGGAACATAGGTAGTACACAGGTATAGTACATACATTGTACATTAGCCAGTGTTTGTGAGCAAGAGTGAAAACTATTATCAAGTACTCTAGGTTTAGTATGTGTACCTTATCTGCTTTCACTACCCAGTCATGGCACTGCAAACTTTGCTTGAGATGTTGCCTAATGAGGTATGTAAATGAGGCTTTGGACTATGTGTTTTGTATGCTACTGGGGAGAGAGGTCCATTTTTTTAGACACTGAACTACTATATAGTGTGTCTCCAAAACCATTGTAGCTGTTGGTGACTTCTAGTAGTAGTTTGCTTGATGATCTAAGAGGCTTTTTGGCTGAGTGATGTTGTACTAGGTTTTTGAGGGCAGGACACTTATTGGGGAGGTAATAGATAGAATGACAGAGGCAGACCTGATTGTAGGTTAGGCGGTTGGGTAGTTCAAGCCAGTGGAGCTGTCACAAAGCAGTACAGTGATGAGTTCTATATGAGCAATTTGCAGCAAAGTGGGCAATTTTGTTATAGAAGGGTTCCATTTTGTTTAGTTCAGTTTTGTTAAGATTAGTCAGAATGGGCATGCATAGAGTAGGGTGGATAGAAGTTGGGAGTGAGCAATGGCTGATCTTGTGTTGTTGGTAAGAAATGGTTTGATACCGTAGAGTGATCCCAGTTTGGCATGTACTTTTTTAATAATTAAGTTGAGATGACTATGAAATTTTAGGTGGGAGCCTATGGTTATTCCCGATAGCTGAGTCTGTGCCACTGGAGCGATTGGAGTAGCATTTGTGGAGTAGATAGTGAATTGACTGTTGTCAGTGTTTTTGTTAGAACTGGGTATAATCATAAGCTGAGTTTTCTTTGGATTGAAGATAAGTTGGGCTTTGGTAAGGTAGCTTTCAACATCAGAGAATGCTAGTTGAGTTGTGTGGGACCCTTCAGAGTGGTAAGGAAGGTCAGTGAGGTTAACTACATGGTAGAACTGCTAGACAGGAGGCAGGGGCACAAACAGTACCATGTTAAGATGATGACACCTTACCATGACAGGGAGGCTCTTGTGCTGAGTATTTGCAGTGGATGTCAGGAGGAGTCTGAGGGGGATCTGATGACTGATCTGCTAAGTGAGGCTCGGACTGACACCTCAGTAGAAGGGGTGGCAATGTCCCAGCAGCTATCCCTTACTCAGGTTTGAGAAATCCTTGCAGTGTTACAGGAGTTTGGGGACATGTTCACTGGGAAACCAGTGTGCACCCATCTGGTACAGTGTAATGTACACACAAGGCCCTAAAGACATATAAAGTAGGCTACTTACAGGTTGCCTGAGCAATTCAGACAGACTCTGAGGGAGGAGATACAGGAGATGTTGGAACTAGGAGTCATGTAGGAGTTCAGCAGTCCTTAGGTCTCCCCAGTGGTGCTGGTACCAAAGAAGGATGACAGCATCAAGTTCTGTGTGGACTACAGGAAACTAAATAGTCACACAGATTCAGATGCTTACCCCATGCCTAGGACAGATGAAGCCCTAGAACAGCTGGGTGGGGCTAAGTATCTTAGCACCATTGATCTTACCAAGGGTTATTGGCAGGTGCCCTTGACTCCCAGTGCTAGAAAGAGGTCAGCCTGTGTGACTTTTTTGGCTTGTATGAGTTCACAAAGATGCCCTTTGGGATGAAAAATGCCCCAGTGACTTTCCAGAGGCTGGTAGATCATATTCTAGCAGGAGCAGGAGATTATGCCCTTGCTTACCTGGATGATATTGCCATCTACAGCAATTCCTGGCAAGAGCACCTTCACCATGTGAGGGAGGTACAGGGCAGACTGCAGTAGGCAGGGTTGACCATTAAGCCCAGTAAGTGTCAGGTGGGTATGGCAGAGATTTCCTACCTGGTGCATAGAGTGTGGAGTGGTAAGATCAGGTCAGAATCAGCCAAATGGAAGCCATTTAGGCATGGCCTGTCCCTGTTACCAAAAAGCAGGTGAGGGCATTCTTAGGGACAGTGGGGTACTATAGAAAGTGTGTCCCAATTATAGTACCATAGCTGCTCCCCTCACAGACCTGACAAGAAAAAAACAGGCCAGATAAGGTAGTGTGGACCCAGCATGTGAGCAGTCATTCCAGAAGCTTAAAGGAGCTTTGGGAAGACCCCTTGTCTTAGCCAGTCCAGATTACAACAAAGAGTTTGTTGTGTAGGTAGATGCTTCAAACCATGGGGTGGCGGCTATACTTAGCCAGGTTTCCTAAGAGAGAAAAGCACTCACTGGTATATCTCAGCCATAGACTCCAACCAAGGGAGGAATGTTATGCAGCTTTAGAAAGGAATGTCTAGCCATAGTATGGGCAGTGCAGAAACTTCAGCCTCATCCGTATGGAAGGAAATTCACTGTAGTTACAGACCACAATGCCTTAACATGGTTACAAGGAGCCAGACAACAAAATGCCAAGTTATTACGGTGGAGCTTAGGATTACCGGCATATGACATGACAGTACAAAACCGTTGTAGGGTTAGCAATGCTAACGCAGATGGGGTTTCAAGACAGGGAATGGGGTAACATATTCCCCAACAGGCTTATTTTTTCAAGCCATGTTTCTCCAGGGTCACTTGAAAAACTAGCTTGAGTCCTCGAGGTGAGAAAGATGTGAAGATATCGGCAAGTGCCAGCATACCCAGCTGGAGTTTTGTAAAGGATGATATGTCCTTTGAATATCAAACTGATTTATACAAGATGTTTCCCTTACAAATGTATTAGAACTGTATGTCATTTGTATAGCAAACTGATTTGTACAGATGTTTGTGCCAAAAATGTATTGGTGAGGTTTGTTTGTGTTAAAATGTATCAAAAGTGCACCCTGCTGAAATGAAAAGAAATGTACATGTAGTATTGCAACTGAATTAAATGTATATGTTTTAATAGAGGACACTGGGACAGCAAAGGTTAAATTTAAGAAAAATAAGGGAAACATAAATAAGCTGTTAAACCATTAAAACGTCACCCACAGTGCTGAATAAGACCAGAGACACTGGGTGTGGGAAAGAGCTTTTGTCCATTAGCTCAGTGAAAAGAGGGGAGGCCCCAGGCACTGTCATAAACATTTAGATGTGTATTGTGGCTGTCTGTGCTAAATTCCTGTCACAACTTCAAAGGGGGACACTGTGAGAACCAAGAGTCATGTGACCAAATGAGGTCATTCTGCCAGGCCTCTTAGAAATTATATTTTAGATGTTACAAAAAGAAATCTCAGAGTATTGAGCATTCTGTTCTGGGGAGCTTGACTAGAAATACCCATATCCACAGCATTGTGCCTTGCGGTAGTAAGTAACTTATTTAGGGAACAGTAAATACTTCTAGATTCAGCAAACTGTCACAAATGGAAATAATTTTTTCTTTTTTAGGTTTGAAAAACATTTAATTTAAAAAAATTTTTTTTGGAAAGAAATTTCTTGGATGAAAAAAAATTAAATTTTTCATTTCTTTTTTTATTTATTTTTAAATTCTTAAAAATTTTTTGGGTTTGGGTCCTTTAAAAAAAAATCTAAAAATACTTAAAAATTTTTTTAATAAAATTTTTTTAAAAATACCACCCTTTGTATAATTTGTTTTGGTTTTAAATAAAAAAACTAATTTTTTAAAAACGGTTAAAAATTTTCAATTTAAAAGGGGGGCATGCTTAAATTTCCCCGGGGGTTTTGTTTGGTTTGTGTTGGTTTTTTTTTGTTTTTGGGAAAACCTTCAGATTTTTCAATTGGGGCCAAAAACCTGAAGTTTACAAAATCTGGGATTCTTGAAAACTTCTAATAACCCCAAATTTAAAACCTTACTAAAAGGGGGAAAATTAAATATTTTACAAGGCACCTTTTCCCTTTTTGTTTTTAATTTATTAAAATTGCTTGGGTACAATTCCCTTTTTTCCCAATGTTTTCCCCTTTTCCTTTAGGGGTGGGGAACAAAAACCCATTCTAACCAGGGGGGAAAAAGGGGAACCATTTTAGTTTTTAAAAGGTTCCCAAAAAAGGGTTTTTTTATTTTAAATTGGGGGTTTAAACCATATAAATTTCCCAATAATTCAGTTTTTTTAATTTAAAAATAATGGCCTTTCTTATTAATTCCCCCTATCCCCTGTTTTTGGGGAATATTTTTTTGGGAAAACCTTCCGGTTTTAAAGGAAAAAAGGCCCTTTCCACAATTTATAAATTAAAAAGAAAATAAGGGGGGAATTTCAATTAATTTAAGTGCTTTTAAAAAGGGGAAACTTTTGAAACCTTTTTCACCCCCTTTTGGTTTAAAATATTTTTTTTAAAACCCATTTTTTTTTAATTTGGAACACCTAAAAGGGGAAAAAAGTCCCCAACCTTTTTTACTTTATTCCAATTAAATTAAAAAACAAATTTTAGGGTATTTCTTCAAAAATTTTCTAAGGACCAAAAATTCCCTTTAATTATCTTTCAAATATTTTGTAAAAGGGGGGAAAAACCTGAAATAATTTTTTTCCTGAAAGGGGGGTGTTTTTGGGTGGGGGTTTTAAAAACTATTTGAAACCAATGTGTTTTCCTGAAAATTTTTTTTAAAAACCCAAAATGGTTTAAAAAATCTATTTTAAGGGGAAAAATTTAAGGGGTTTCTATCCCAAAAGGGGAAAATTTTGGGGGAAAATTTGGGGGCCCCCCCAATTTTTAAAATAATTCTTTTGAAAAAAGGGGGTTTACTTTTGGGGGGAAAAAAAATTTTCTAAAAATAAGGCTTTTTGGGGAAAAGGGGGCCTGTTGAAAATTTTTCCCCCCATTTCCAATTTTTCCCCAAATTTAAATAAAGGGGGTTTGGCTACCCATTATTTTGTTTTTTAAATTTTCCCCCGGGGAAATTTTAATGTAGTTGGGGGGTTTTGGTAAGAAACCAACTTCCTCAGTTAAAGATCAAGGGTTTGTTAAGGCATTTTTTGGAAATTTAAAAATCTTTTTTAAAAAATTAGGGTTCCCAGGGTGGAAAAAAGGTGAAAAAGGGAATTCCTTGGGGGTCCTTTTTTTTTAATAAAAGGGGGTTTTTACCCTTAACAATCCTTAGTTAAATTTATAAAATTCCCTTTTAAATTAATTTTCCCTTTTTGATTTAAGAACTCTTTTTTTCCAGGGAATTAAATTTCCTATTATTTTTTAATTCCTTCCAAAAAACAATGGTCTAAAGGGTTTTAAATAATTTTTATTGGGAAAATTCAAAATGTTTGGGGAAAATTTAAGGGAACATTTTTTTTAAAGATAGGGAAAAGAATTTTCCCCAATTTTAAGAAGTTTTTCCCTTCCGAAAGGGGAATTTCTTTTCACATTTTGGAATAGTAATTTCATTTTTTTAAGGATACTGGAAAATGGGGTTTAGTTTTTAAATTAGAATTTGTTTTAAAATTTAAAGCTTTTTTAAATGAAATTCTTAAGTTCCTAAAACCCCAACCCCCCCTTGTTTTGGTTTAAAAATTTTAATTTAAAGTTGGATTTTTTAATAATTCTTTTTAAAGTTAAATTAAAATGGGTTAAAAATTTATTTTTCTTGTTTTTTATTTTTTTTCTAACAATTTTAAATTTTAACAAAGGGGTTGGGGGGTTATGTTGTTCCTAATTACCCCTTTAAAATTTTTAAATAACATGGGGGCTTTTTAAATTAAAAAATCCAAAAAATTAAATTTTTAAAAGGTAAGTTTGTTAACAAATTTTTTGCTAAAAAATACCCTTAAAAGCTTGTTTTGGCATTTGTCATTTGGAAAGTAAAAAACCTGTTAGCCCCAAAAAATTTTATGGTTTTTTTGAATTTTTTCCCTGGAAAAATTTTGGTTGGTTGGCCTCAGTAAAAAATTTTCGGGTTTTTTCTGTAAAAAATCTGTGGGGTTTTACTGAAAAAATTTATTTCAATTTTTTAAAAATGTTTTTTTTTTTTTTTAAAATCCCCTTAAAATTTAAAAAGGGTTTCCTTGAAAATACAATTTTGGGAGAAATTTAAAAATTTTTAATTTAAGGGCACTTGTGGTTCTTTCTAAGTTCCATACAAGACAGTTTTGTGAACGCAAAATAAAAGTAAACACAAAGGCACATAGCTGAATATTTGGTCCCGTCCCACCAGACAAATGACATTTAAAACCTCGTGCCGTATTCCATTTTGTAGTGTCGATGGTTACCAAGTGGAGTGAAACTTGGCATTGTGTTAGTCTCTTTGCTGTGCCAATTGCTAAACCCTAGCCCAGTGGTTAGGGTTGCCACCCTGTCCCATTTTGAGGGACAGTCCTCTCTATGGGCAGTTGGCCCATTGTACCAAGCCATTACCAAAATAATCAAATGTCCTCCTGCGATTGTGGGACATAATTATCAATATTTTTGTGTAATGGTCCTTCTGTCTACACATTGACATGGCCAAAATACCTAAATGTTGCAAGAACAGAATAACGACAAGTAAGCGAAACAGAATAAACAACTAAACTGCTACAACAATAGTATATTTGGGCATAAACTAAAGTACTATCCTTTGCTGACAGTGGGTATGTGTTGGCCACCTGTAAAATCTGATGTGTGTCCTGAAAATGTCCATCCACAGTCATATGAAAGGTGGCAACCCTACCAATGGTCAGAGCATTACTTAATATCTGCCCATTGCGATCAAGTTGTCCTTGTCAGGATGGCCCAAAGATGAATGGAGCCTTCACCTGGGTCCTTACTCTACCATGTCATGAAAGATAAGTATTTGCGTTGTACCTTGCTGTGCATGAAGTACAGCATGTGAGATGATCCAGAAATGCTAGGTTAGTCTTCTCAACCATATTGGTTTCCAGAGATATGTAGTGTGCGTTAATGTGGTGCGTGTTGACTGCAGCCAAGGGCCATCAACCAGAGAGAAGGGATGGATGGTATCTGTGGAACTATGGGGGTGGGGGGTGACCCGGGTAATGTAATAATTAGCCAAGGGGCTTGAGCTGGATGCACAATACGTGAACTGGAGGTGTACGAGGGAGCAGTGAGTGAATCAGAAAGATAACCAAAACACAAATATTCACATCCGCAATACAATCTGACAGGTCCATAACTGTAGAGGCACAATCCCACAAACATATGAACATTAAAATGTGTGATACACATGTACAGAAATGTTACTGGCACATACCCACATAATGGCCTGGCCTACAGACGCTTCGGGGAGCTACTATGCAACCCCAACACACCTGGATACATAATTGAATACCCATCATCCCCTCCACAGCACACCACCCCCCCTTCCTGAATGTCCACCAGAACCACCCATACTCGGGCTGCTAGCTAGGTGCAGCCATATCTGCACATAGTGAGACCCCCTACTCATATCTAGGCAGGCAGTCTCACCCTAGGCAGTCTCAGGATTGCAAACATGTATTCACTTGCATATATAATCCCTACCATTATTTATTCCGTAAAGCCAAAGGAATTAAGGTCATCGGGTCCCCACAATTTTGGATATCCCCTCATGGGATAAGTAGACT
>NC_056743.1:1149719240-1149721740 GCF_019279795.1 Protopterus annectens | reverse complement strand
TATAAAATAACTGTTTTATACAACTATTAATGAAACGTAGAATATAATAGAATGTCTGGTAACTCAGGACATTTTACTATGTCTTGATTACTTTTTCGCGCAGTGTCCCTACTTGAAGTAGCGGACAGGTGGTAACCCCAAAGTCCCACCTTGGCCAGTGAAAAAGGTGAGCAAATCCTATAAACTAGGTGTCTCACGGGTAGCATGACTCTGCAAACCGATGGAATGGCGGCTCCCACAACCCAACTGCACCCGCTCTGTACGTTGAAGGTCTTGGTTCCCATGTATCAGCCAGATGGGAGGCGATTGTATGAGGAACCCAGAGCGCCAGTTAATTCACTGTACATGTGCCACTGATTCCGTTACAGTTGAACACCATGCCATCGCCCTAATCGTACAGCAATTTCAATATGATGGCCCTTGGTCCAATGTAATGACATCTCACAAATTTGAGGGAGCAGATTGGTATGCGAGGAACACACAGTGTATGATTAATTCACCGCTGGACGGGCGCTGATTCCATACACATTTGAACATCATGCCGCTCTGCTGGTAACGGGCAGCCATCTTCGGCAGTACTGTAGTCAGGAAGCGCGGCGGCTTTAGGTCAACTGGAAAAGCCCACAGGCAAAGGGCACCCGCGGCACCCCATCACACATGTTTTCACTTTAATGCCTTTATCCAGGTCTACCTATGCACCAAATAAATGCTGAAAAGTGCCCTTTACTAAAAGCGAGGGTGCACTCTAGGCGTGCCCACTTAGTTGGCCTATGCTAAGCGTACGGCTATGACTGTAGTCATGTAGTCGATGTGAGTAATCACAAGAACAGGGAGCAGTATTGCATGAGGAACACACAAGGCCCTATGACCGATTCACCGATGGGCCAGCTGATTCCGCCTGGTCGAGATGCCATGCGTTTGCCTAACAGGCAGGCTTCATTCCCGATACTGTAGTCTGTGTAGTCTGATGTAATAGGCATCCTGAGGTGGGGAGACAGATTGTATGAGGGAATGCCACATAAATATGATTGATTCACTGGACAGGTTGCATTATTCAGGTGACACAGTCCCGAGATGCAATGCCTTCGCCTGTCTGTCGTGATAGCAATCCCAATACTGCAGTCAGCCTTAGTCTGATGTAATAGAGCATCACAAGGTAATATTGTGGTCTTCGCTCCACCCAGGGGTGTGAGTGACAGATGCAAGCTTTTACCAATGTCGGTGCATTTGCAAGTGTGAGGGCGAGCAGGTGTCAAGGCGTGTTTGGCTACCGGTAGCAGCTGCAGAGTATGCACTTGGTAAAAGCAATGTAGAGCCTAACTGAGGTGTAAGAGGCTGTAACTGAGAGGTCCTGGCAGTGCTTAACACCACGCATAAACCGGCATGCACCCACTCCCAACTGCTTTACAATAATACCTTACTCTCCCATATCCAATGGGCTTGTTCTGCCCTGCAACCAACATAATCTATCCTTTGCAAGGGTCGGAACCAGGACCCTGTGCACAGCTAATGTAATACCAAGACCATGGGACGCCTCCCCATGTGCATTATCGGAATATATACCTTACACATTTGCATAGTGGCAGTTGGATATAGGGTGATTAAGGCACTTTAAAGCAGATGTAAGTAGGGTTACCACCTGTCCCACTTTGTGAGGGACAGTCCCTTTTTGGGCAGTTGTGTCCTGACCAAAAATAATACAATGGCAAATGTCCTGTGATTGTAGGAAATACTTGTGTCCCATATTTCATGTAACAGTTGCATAAAACAGTTATTTCTGTTTGTAAAATACTTAAATGTTACAAGAAACAGAATAAGCAACTAAACTGCTACAAGAATAAGCTTTCATTTAGGCAAATAAGTAAAGTTCTAACCTTTGTACTGACCGTGGCTATGTGTCGGCCTGTAAAATCTGATCTGTGTCCCGAAAATGCCCCACTTTGGCCATTTGAAAAGGTGGCAACCCTAGACATAAGCGGGTATGCAAGCGTGTATGTGTGACGGTAAGTGGCAGTGAGTCAACGGTATGGGAAATGTAAATAAGCATGTAGGTGTATATGCATGTGTATGTACAGACCGATATATATATATATATATATATATATATATATATATATATATATATATATATATATATATATATATATAGATATGAAGAATGAACATAGTCATAATATACAGTCATAACGAATGTGAAGGGAAACAGCAGCGGATACCCCCATAACATTTAGTGCTGTTATATATCAGGATGGCCAGAGGTGAGCACACCTCTGCTTCCCCAACCACAGCTAGGATGCTAAAAGTGGAACTAACAATGTCCCCGTGCTAAGTCTGACTTACAACTAGGTACAGGGCAGTCCCGGTCCCCAGTCAGACAAGCCTAAACCCAGATGACCACATGAACACCCTGACAATCAAACACACATATGTGCCAGGACTATAGGCTTTGGAGGTCTGAATATCCTCAGAGTGAGTCAACATGCGGCACGTGTCCAGAGCA
>NC_056743.1:1149711740-1149714240 GCF_019279795.1 Protopterus annectens | reverse complement strand
CATTACAAATGAATGAAATGGGAAACACCAGTGACGCCTGCATTATGTAGTGGTGTTGCTCTATGTGATCTCAAGACTCCCTCAGACAGACATGTGTCAGTCATACATGCAAATAGTTGTATATTGGCTGTATACATCACTCTGTGCATGTAATGTACATTAACACAACAGTACCTGTCCAATCATTATGTGTGAACAGTACTCTTGCAAGGTGCTGTGTGCAACATCATCATCATGATAAAGGTAAATGGGGTAACCATAGAAGGACCGGTAGTGTTGTGTGTACAATGGGGTTGTCCTCATCACATGTAGCTGGGCCATGTAGGAGTGATGCACATACCAGGATCGTGCGCCTGAGGGACAGGGGTGAGGATAACAGGAGTATGTTGTGATGCATATTACAAGGGTTTCATGTGTCCAGTGGGCACGTGGGTGTAATGGACAGCTATGTATAGGGCAGATGTTGTCCTAGGAGCCGATTGGCCTTATATGTCCGTAGGTGAGGGTCAGATGTTGGGGAAGGAGTGTAGGTATGGCCATGGAGGATAGGTAAGATCACAGAAAAGACAGCATACAGGGTTGGTATATGACACATGTGGAGGGATACACCCCAGATGGGGATGGGTGTTTGGCATTCACAAGCCCATGGGAACAGTGGGACAGAGGTCCCCAGCCATGGGCAACTGTCACTGCACCTACATAGCTGCAAAGGAGGCAGTGCTTGGGGCTGTCCAGGAGGGGTGGCATCACCCTGTAAATGTGACACTCCGCCCTTGAGCTGATGTATCTGGCTTCGGAACCCCTTAGGGAGCCACCAACGCAACACGTCTGGGACTGCACGACAGCAGACATGTACCTTTCTGGTCCCACTCCCAGGGGGGACATGTTCCATCCTCAGTGGTGGTACCACCAGAAGGTGGTGCAGAGCCATCAGAGGTTGATGTTTATGGCTGGGCCCTAGATGTGCTAGTGCCCAGTGCCATGGTCAGCTGAAGTGGGACAAGAGGTTCTGCTGGGACCTCCCAACCCATCCAGCCTATGGTGTTGCATTTTAAACCCACATATGGCTTAGTGATAGACAACAGTGTACAGGATTACCTACAACAGTATGCATAGATATCACCAGCAACCCAATACAACAGATGGTATACATTTGCAGAGGGAGCACAACACATGCATATATAATGCATGCCATCTGTACAATGTGTAGTAGACGTATGACTGCAGCTATGAACAGTTGCCCATTATTGGCTTGTCACTGAGAACCCCACACAGTATCTGTCATACCACTGTCTCATGTGACACATGTCCAGTCAGGGATGCGATAGCAGTAACACATCCCTATCATCATGTACTGTCTGCAATCCTCACACCATGCTTCTGCTGTGCTCAGATGTGTGTTCAGTGTGTATCACAGGAAACAAATGGTTGCACACACTGACCAGTTCACAGATGGCCCTACAGATGGGGGTCCCTCATGGACAGAGTACTGTCTTGTCTGTATTATAACATGCAGAATAGACATTACCATACACATGTTAAACAGGTAGTAGTATCAATGCAGCATAGCTACACTTACATGCTGTAGTCATGTGTGGCACATCATCCTCCTGTCTTTAGGCTATTTCCCACTGTGGAAATTGAATGAGGTACATCCAGATATCATCTGTGATGTCGTGTCAGAACACCACATCCAGATACCACTCACAGGACTGTCATGGCCAAATAACAACATGTTTCCCTAGATAGTATACTGTGTTTACCATGCGGATGGTTATGGGAACACCATCACAGCTGTACCACATGCAATCAGCTAGAGGAGGAGGACTGCAATAGGTGCAGAGGCCATCACCTGACCATGTCCATCACTTACAATACACATGCTGCTGCTGTGCAGGTGTACTCCTTCACATCCACCAGAGAGTGTGTGTGGGTGGGTGGGAGAGGCAAAGTACACCAGGGAAGGGCTTGGAGACTTAACCATAAGCATAATCTGCCACACGCCGAACAATACAGGGGTCAAATCCCTGACTACTCACTACTATTACATGTGCATGACATTACTACATGTGCCACAAAGGCGACATGTTGCTGTTCTGTAAGAACATATATGTGTGTAGGTAAGTGACATCTGCAACAGATATATAGTAGACATACATTAGGTGTAGCACACATGGCTGTCCATGTGAACTGATGCCATTGCCACCAAAACCACACTCTCTAATGGACACGCATTGACACCTTTGCCAGGGCCAGAAATATACAACGTAACTACTTAGTTTGCCACACTGCAGTAATGCACAGGACCACATGCACCACAGGTGATATCTGGAGGTTCTATGGGCTAGGGTATGTGAAAGTGCTTGACATCTGTTGGTATGCCAATGAAGGTTATACTGGGAATGACTGTGGTTGGGAGCATCACAACCTGCACACAGACACAGGGTGCCAGTACTGGCATGCGGGTATGCACTGCTTCATGGGTGTGTAGTGGTTGGCT